>NC_138202.1:248490458-248752958 GCF_964194415.1 Vipera berus | reverse complement strand
AGAATCCCTTGCCTGCCGGGGCCTCCCTTCCTCCCCCCCCCACCGCCCCCCCCCCAATGCTTTCCTTTGGGATTCCAGACGGTTGGGGTCTTTGCCTCTTGCGAGCCAACCTTTCTGGTTTGCAAGGAGGGATCACTTCAAGCGAGACTTTTTCTTGCCAACTTTGCGAGAGAGCTTTACAAGGAGCGAGGCTCGTCCTGTCGGCACTACTAGAAATACAGACTAACGGTCTCCCCGCTGGTGCTGGCTTGCAAGCCAGGCTCGTTCGTGTCAGTGGGACCCGCTGTTCTCCAAAGAAGTGCCTGAAGCAGCAATGCAGCCCAGCGCCGAGTGCTTTCCTGCCACCTTCCCCCCTCCCTCCCTCCCTCCCTCCCTCCCTCCCTCCGTCCAAGCACGTCTCTTTGGGTCTTTGCGCCCAATAATCCAAGAGAAACCTGCTCCTCATTGTCCACAATGGAAGGATAAGAAAGATGGGGTGGGAGGGAGGGGGGAAAGGGTCTCCAAAGTGTCCCAGCAGCAGGTGCTGCTGGAGAACAAAACTCAGAATTTTAAGGCTTAGCACTGCGCTAAGCGCAGAGACGAACCTAAGGGCGATTGTATGCTGAGGTTCTCGCTCCCGGGAGACCACCGGCGGGATTACAGTTCAGTCACTTTTCTCCCTTCACAAAGAAGGCGTGCTGTTCCCGCAGGAGCTTTAGGCACAGGGAAAGCGAAACAGCCTGATCTAATACTACTCCCTCCCCTTCCCCCGATTAAATCCATTTGTGACTTGAGTCCCTCGTCCGGGGCGGCCAGTAGCTGGGTCTGGCTGTTTTAACAGATCCTCCAAACCAGCCCTCTTAAATGGAAGGCGTCTCATCAACGCTTCATTTCCAATAGAGCGCTTAGGGGCCTTGCGGAGGTCAAACGGGTGCTTCATTGCGACGGACCCATCCATTGATCTGAGAAGTCGTGCCCAGACCAATAAGGCCCTCCGCGTTGCACCCGGTGTCCTTATCTCCTGCTTCCAGCCAAGGAGAAACAACATACTGCTCCGGGTCAGGCTATGGACACGGGATACACTGGAGTATTCCCTTGTATGAAAGGCCCTGCCAAAACAGGCGGGAGAATTTACGACCACCACAAGCTAAGAGCACCTTCCTTTTAGCCAGCCCTCCACAGTGTATCATTCAAAGGAAGGTTATTTGATTAGTAAGATTTCTCTCCGTGGGTTGTGTGAGTGTGTGTGTATCTGCGTGTGGCGTCTACACGTGGCTTCTATATTACATTTGCATACGCAAACGCGAAAGAGACGCAGGCATCAGAAGAAAGAGGAGCCACCTCTTCGCTCAGGAGAGCTCGACAGAATTTTTCAGGTGAACGTAAACGTTTGCAACCGAAAGCTCGGAGCCTTGAAATCCCTTGCGGAAGTCGGGGTTCCTTGGGGTCGCAAGGATCTCAACCGACTTCCAGGGCGCTGGCTTATATGGCTGTCCCCTCTTCGATGCGCTTGGTTAAACTGACCTGGCTGTATAGGTATGCGTGTGCGTTTGTGCCTGTGGACCATCCCAGTAAAATGGCGTCGGTGAGTTCCCAAAGAAACTGGCCGGTAGTTTGAAAAGTGCCCAAGAAGCATATTGAGTGGCGATCTTTACCAGTCCTTTCTAGAACTAATGTCGAATAGTAAACATAATCACAAAAATCTCCTCTTGACTGTCAAGTCGGGACTCAAGAAGAGCTTTGCGGTAACAGCTAATTTTCTCAAAACTAGTTATAACTAACTATCTTTGGGTTCTCTCTCTTTCTCTCCCTCCCTCCCTCCCTCCCTCCCTCCCTCTGCATTGAACAGCAGACCATTCGCCAGTCTACTAGTGAATTCAGTCTAGAAACAAGGAATGGCTGGTTCGACGCATTCTCTTTCAACGTAAAGTTCTAGGTAGTTTACAAAGACGCGCCAGCTCGCCTGTGTTTTACTTTGCTGGTTTAATAACCGCTTCTCTCTGCGTTATTCTCAGCTCAAATCAACAGCCCGCGGCTTCGCAGAGAAGGTAACCAGGCCGGGGGTGGTGGTCTTCCAATGCCTACGAGAATAGCTTCAAGCAGGGAGGGTGCGTGCGCAGTGAAAAAAAAAAACAGTGGAGAGACATAAAGGGTGGCCACAAAGGAACTGGGTGGAACAGAAAGGTCTTTCTCCCCTTAATTCTGATGGTCTCAATGGCTGATCGAAAGCCATTAAAAGTTTCTCGAGAACTCTAAATAGAGAGATCCACTGTGAGGCCTCTGGCAGAGATTTGGGGGTGGGGGGTGGAGTGGGGGCTATTTTCAATCCAGCCTCAGTTCTGGCCACCTGCAATCGGGCTGCCCACCGCTTCAGAGCTCCTTGCGCCTGGATCTGCTTTGGAAGAGAAGCGGCAGCTCTCCATCAATCTCACAAGCTTGTCCTAAGGTCGGCTTGGTCCCAGGCCCGGAAACAAACCTCTCTCCCTCTCCTCTTGCTGGAGACGGAGCTGCGGATCCCGGGAGTCAGTCCTAAGGCGCCCCGCGGGGAAGAAACAACCGCGAATGGCTCTTTATATATATCTTTATATATCTATCTATCTTTATATATCTTTGGATTGTTTTGTTTCGCTTTATATATATATATATATATATATATATATATATATATATATATATATATATATATATATATATATATATATATATATATATATATATATATATATATATATATATATATATATATATATATATATATATATATATATATATATATATATATATATATATATATATATATCTCGAAACAAAACAATCCAAAGCAAAGCAGCCGTTTTCCCTATCCCTGAACCGACTCGTCCTCCGTCCGTTCCCCCCTCCTCCCGCGCCGCCGCTGCTGAAATTAATCGTCCAGGGTCTTCCCCTGCCGAGAAGCGCGGGAGATGCTAGAAGCCAAGTCCCGCCTCTCCGTCCCCCGCCCCCATCTTCGGCGCATCCCGGTCAGGAATAAGCTCCTTCGAGCATTGTTTTGCGGGCGGGAGGAAAGCTTAGTAAGGGCGCCTTAGGTGGTGGGTTGCAGGCTAGAGGAGAGGAAGGGTATTCCCCGTCCCTCTCCTGCCTCCGCTGCCTTCCTTGCAAAAGTAATGGGCAACAAACCACCTAGATTACGTATCCCTTGAGGCTGCCTTTGCAGCGGCGGTGGAATAAAGGCGCTCGCGCGCGCGCGCGGGGTGGGGAGGGGGGGACGGGGTGCGGTAGGGTGTTGGAAAGTACTTTCAAGACTGCTTATACAGCTGAGCTATATTGAACCTGTGCCGCTCATGGGCCGGAGACGAGCTACTAAGGCAAAAACATGGAAACACGGCAGGGCAAAAAAATAATAATAATTGTTACCAGGGCAGGCGTGATTGTGGCATGTTAAGTGCAAGGGAGTCCTCCAGCCAGCTTTAGCTGAAGCAAAGTTCATTCTCATCACTACTACTACGGTAGGGTAACAACCCTCGGTTGATGTTTAAAAATGTTAATCATTTCCCACTACTGACCCACAGCATCTCTTAGAGTCGTGATGTCAGTGGAAAAGGTAAAGGTAACGGGACGGGCTTTCCAGCGCTTCAACGAGGATGGTACTACTGTGTATGTAGCTGGGAGTGGCCAATAAATGGAGGTCCTTGGAGATAGGAAAGATACAACCATCCAAGGCCAGAAGCGCTTCCTTTGGGCTCATTACTCCCTTTACTCTTCCTGGCATCAGCAGTTCACTGCTAACTATTGGAATCATTTAAAAAAAATCATAACATCCTCACCTGTTATAATAGCAAATAATACCTGTCTTTGTGAGTGCATTGGTCCTTGCGCGTACACCTGCAACCATCTCTAGATCCATCAAGGGCCTCCAGTGCAATTTTGCAAGCCATAAATAAGAATGATTTAGTAGAGAGAGAGAGTAATATTCTTATAACCTCCCTCTTTAACAGACTGACTCTTTCCCATATTTTGCCTACTTCATTCCTCTGTGAAATTTGGGCTTATCAGCCTGCCCTTTTGGAAGAGGCCTTTTGGTACGTCTTTGCATCTGTACTAGCTGGCGGAATGAATCCTGGTGGCAGTAAATCTGCATAGGAAGAGTCCTTCCCCGCCCCCCCCCGCCCCACTTCCACAACTCTTTTCGCTCTACCACTTTCACACCTTGATCCAAGTCAAGTCCAAGTAAAATATGAGATTGCCCCCCCTCAACACCCCCCCCCAATGCCTTGCCCCACACGGAAAGGCCAAGCTCAGAGCTGGATGCCCACACGTGCTCTTGCCCAGGATGCGTTTAATGTAATTATTGTGAGCTTGGGCTCTTTTGATGTCCTTCCCGAATCATTCAATCTTGGGCTTTGGTGCAGCTTTTTATTTTCCTCTGCTGAGGCTAGTGGGAGCCCGACGTGTTGGACAGAGAGCAAGGGAGAGAGAGAGAAAGCCGGAACGCACACATGAATGGAACTTCAACTTTTAAGGGCCTGTGCACAGAAGGGCCGGGAGGGGGTGGGGAGTCCCTCCGCCGAAGCCGAGGCTTCACAAGTGATGGCTTGAAGAATCTGCTCTGGCACAAAGAGGCAGCTGGGCTGCTTTAATGAAATCTGCCTTCCAGTCGCCAGAACGGCAGCCTCAGGGATGCATTTATAAGATGACTGAAAAGCTACACTTTCAAGTGGGGGGGGGGGCTCCTCCGGGTAGCTTTCACAAACACAGGACTTCGGAAAGAAGCCGAAAACAAGAATGGGCAGAAATGGATAACTGGGGTTGTCCCTTGAAATTAAAGCTTGCCCTTTAAAGTCGCCTTCTCCATTCTTTGGACTAAGGCTAATCAGCACGGATATTTTTCTTTCAAGTCATTCAAGCTCCAGGGCTCTGGGGAAGGCCCAACAGGAGATGATCTCTCCTTTTCCCCTTCCCCTTCCCCTTTCCTAGTCTCTCATCCAGCTCCTGAACAGTTGGATGGAAACTACTGCACATTTCTTAATGTTTCTCCAGCCAGACTTTCACTGACAATTTGTAAACCTACTGGCAAGCTTATGAGGCCTTGCAATTTCAGCAAAGGCAGGAGTGGAAATTTCAGGACTTGAAATGGCTGGATATTAATCTGGTCTCTCTCTCCCTCTCCCTCTCCCCCCCTCTCTCCCTCCCTCCCTCCCCCCCTCTCTCTCCCTCCCTCCTTCCCTCTTCTTTTCATCCTCTGGTTCTGAATCGTGTCATTAAACATGATCCCGAGGTGCTTGGAACACTATCAGAACGTGAGTTAGTCTTTAGCAGTTTCCACGGACTTCTTGGGTAGTATAAAGTATCAAAAAGAAAGCAGTTAATCTGGGAGTGCTGAATGAAGACACTCTGAATTTGAAGCAAGATCCTGTTGGAAATCGGTTTATTTACTGATAGCTTTCAAAGGATGCATTTTAATTTTAAAAGACACACTCATACTTTTGCTCACTTAAAATGGCCCTTAAAAGTGATTTAAAAGCTTTGGTATGAATGAATTAGGAGTAGAGAATAAATGAATTAGGAGTAGAGGGGATTCAAGGATAGTGGTGGTATATTTAAAATCTTTCTCCCCACCCTACACCCCAAGTTTTAAATCTTTTTTTAAAGACAAGAATATCTGGGAAGCTCACCCAGCCTTTCTTCCTTGGAATGCCATATGAGTGACCTTCATCTTTTCAGTTCCCTGACTCCCCCAGTGGTACAGGACAGACTGTCATATTCTTCTGATCATTACAAACTCAGGCTTTATAAAGTCTCTCTGAACCAGCTACTTTCCATCTGCACTTACTCCAGATGTGCTGGACTTGAGTATCTGTAAATCTCAGCTGAAAAACCAACTTCTGGTGATAATGAGGAAATTGCAAAGAACCAGATTGGGAAAGACTGTTTTGAAGTTGGGAAATGTAGAAATCTAGTCCTTCAACATGCCATGTTTCCCAGGCGAAGGTTAGATGGTGGTTGTTTTTTTTTTACATAGTGTGTGGATTTATTATTGTATGGATCTATTTCTGGTCTCTCTCTCTCTCTCTCTCTCTCTCTCTCTCTCTCTCTCTCTCTCTCTCTCTCTCTCTCTCTCTCTCTCCCTTGATAATTATTTATTAATTATTCTTGATAATTTAAAATTGCTATTTTCTTTAGAATTGCATAAGGTTAACTGTGGGGAGAGAAATGCCTGCAGCTCCAAAAGGATTTCACTCTGATTTTATTTGACTCAGGGACTTTTTTGAATAGGTACCCCAGCCTTCCCTAAACTAGTGTCCCTGGGGTTACTGGACTACAAACTGCTTGGTAATACTTTTTTCTCAGTGTTAGTTCTGGTTTTGGATGTGTGTGAGGGAGAGGGAAAGAGAGAGAGAGAGAGACAGAGGAAGAGAGAGAGGTTGGAAATTGTCATTCAACATTGGAGCGTGCCACATTTAGGAAGGCTACACATAGACTGCTCTGAGCGATTAGAGAAGACTGGATGAAGTGTGGACGATTGACTGGGGAGGAAAGACAGAAAAAGGGATGCAACAGTCCAATTACTCTGATGCTTCCTCTACCTTCTTAAACTACTGTAACATTTGGGGATGTATTGCCTTCTTGAAAAACCCAGCAAACTGGGTGCCATTATCTCCACTTAAGAGGAGGAAAGAGGGATGGGGGTATAAGACCCCATATTTTACCAATCTCTAGCTCTAAGACTATAACAGAAAGAAGAGAGGGAGAGGAAAAGCTTATGGGGGGGAGGAAGTGGAGAAAAACACTCAACTACAATTGTTATTTAGTGAAATTTTACACCGATAGCCCAGCCTCAGTCGAATAGAAGAGACTGATTAAAAAAAAAATTGGTGGGAGATGGACAAACCCTAGAGGCAAGCTAAGTGGGAAGGCCTCAGCCACTCCTCAGTAAACTGGTTGCAGTTAAAATAACTCATTTCTGCTTTCTGGGAAGGCAACTGCTCCTCCCACCCCCCACCCCGCGAGCCCAATAAAGCCGAGAGGAGGAATAAGCCCACCCAGGCGATTGCCCCCACGTCCCTCCAAGGTAAGGTGACAAAAGCCTTACATCCTGCAAGGCTGGTGATGGCGGTACATTAGACCGCCTCACATGGGCTGTGCTGGGGACCAAATAAAGGCAACCCAAGGTAGAAAAAAAAGGCAGGTGCTGAAGCATATGATTTGTGCCTGGTTGGGCGGACCGGGAGGAGAGGTCCCAAGGCCAGCTCAAGGGATTCCCACCAATAAGATCCGAAGCAGCTGAACTCCGGAGAAAACCCGAGTTAGTGGGTCAGGGGACAGCCGGTGGGAAAGCCATTAAGTCATCTCTCCTTCCCATCCCCCCACCCCACCCCGATCCGTAGCTAGACCATGAAGGGTGTTTAGCTGGTCCTGGGGGCGGGAGAGGCGTTTGACGGAGGACCCCCCCCCCTCCTTCCTCTAGCCGGCAGGGCTGAGGTGGAGGTCGCTAGGGCGGCTGGCGAGGGGGAAGGAAGGGAGGGAGGGAGGGAGGGGGTGGGTGTGTCCCCCTCCCTTTGCTAGGCTTTCCAAAAGGAGAAGGAGGGAAGCAAACAGCGAGGCCGGGCTCATTGTCCAGCGAGGGTGCATTTTTGTCAGCCCACTGCTGGTTGCTATAGCGAGGACGCCAAACCAAACAGAAGACAGAGCACACATAGTTCGCCCCGCTCAGCTCTCCCGGGCTCCTGCCAGAGACCGTCCCCTCCCCAACTAAAAGAAAAGCGACAATCCCGACCCAAGGGAGCCCGTCTGGCCTCAAACGAGGGATGGAGGTGAGGGCGCAGGTCAGGATTAGGGAGAGGCGGGGAGCGGGGGTCCGCGGGGGCAAAGGACAGATCACCCACCCGACCGTTGAGAGAATCTGAATCGCTTACACAAAACGGATCCGGTGGAAACCGGAGGCCCGCCATTTAAGCCGATTGGGGGTCCCACCGGGGAGCCTGGCCCGCGTTGCTGTGAGCGTTTGGCTTCACGCGGGCTCCGTCCAGTTGGAAGCAAAGGGAACGGGGGGGCCCCTGGCCCGGGCCTTTTATTCCAGCCAGCGGAGAAAATGCAGAAATCAGCTGCCCCCTGGAAGAGACGTCGGCTCTCCGGTTCTGCCGGAGTTTTCTGCAACTCAGGCAGCGAGCAAGCTTCGGCTGGGGGGGGGGGAAGGAGTGGGGGGGGGCGCGTGGGGGCTGCCGTAAACTCTGACCGCCGCGCTTGCAGAGCAGAAGAGCGCTTTCTCTTCTTTCCCACCCCCCCCCCCGCCCTGGCTCGCCCCGTCCGGAAGCCCCTTTTGTCTTTTGATTATCTAATTAAAGACGGACGACAACCAAACCAACAAACCCACTCTCTCTCTCTCTCTCTCTCTCTCTCTCTCTCTCTCCCCCCTCAGCAAAGGGTTTCCATTATGGAGGAGGAGGAGGAGGAGGAGGAGGAGGAGGAGGAGGAGGAGGAAGGTGGGGGGAGGAAGGGCGGGCGCAGGTCCTTTCATATTTTGCAGCAGTGAATTCTTCCCTCTCGGAGAGTCTCTAATTTTGGCTGGCGGGCTCTTCAGCTTTGAAAACAGCCAGGCAGCCACAGAAAGCCGAGATAATAGTGGCTTTTAGGTCAAATAGGAGCGAAGAGCGCGCCTCGAGATGGCGCGGAGAAAACGTGCTGTGCTCGGTCTCCCGAAGGGGACCCCCACGGAGTTCAATCGGAGCTTCTTTCTCATAAGAAGAGGCGTAGGATAGCAGCGTCGAAAAGTGAAACAGGAATTAGTCGTTCGAGAATAAAACCTTTGTTAAGGGAAGGGGTGAATTTTTGTTTTATTATTATTATTATTATTATTATTATTATTATTATTATTATTATTATTATTATTATTATTATTATTATTATTATTATTATTATTATTATTATTATTATTCCTGCAGAGACCCCACGCGCACTTCACCACCCGGGGAATTTATATATCAGTTGGAAAAAATGGGGTGGGTGGGTTTGTAAACATTCCCGTAACACGTTCAGACGTGGTTAAGTGAATCCTGATTTATTAAGTAACCCAGGTGCCAGGGCTCAGGAAACAAACCGAACGTCTAAGTAATTAGCCGGCCACATTTTAATTTAGTGCACTATGCAAACTTATCCGGTTTGACTCTGATTCTGTCGTTGCTCTCCTCCTCTACGAAAGGAAATAAGCGGGTGTGGGCATTGGGTGTTCTTGCCTCCTTCCTATTCCTTTTGGCTGAATTACAGCCGACAAGATCTAGAGAATTCTGAAACTTCACTGCTACAATGGGAGGCATTTAAAATGAAAACTGTCTGAAAAGATCTCATCCTATTACTTTGGCGACAGTTTTGTTCCGCTGCTGTGTGCCCGCCCTAAGTTTCTACTTTTGCCCGTTTTCTACTACTTTTACTTCTTTGGGAATGGTAGCTGGCGAATATTATTGCCACGGGGGTGGGAGTGGGACTCTACAGGCGGCCATTTAATGCATTATTCAAATTTTAATAAAAATGCTTGAAAGAAATCATCTTAATGAAGAGAACATTTGTAGTCATTTGGTGATAATTATCAGAATCACCCAACATTCGCAGAGGCTGTATCATTCCGTGTTAGAAGAAAAGCAAAGCGCATTATTTTAATAGTCTGATATGCAAACTATGGACCATTCAATTACATGGCTTAATAATGCATACCTGATGGGATCTGATTATTGGGATAGGGAGGTCTGAAGTAATTCACTCCACAGAACAAGTTGTGCCGTTACATCCGGTGAAATCCATTGTTATGGATCAGGGGCCCCTGCCAAACTACATTTAAGGGAATAAAAATTAATGGCTGAGAATCTGAGCGTTAAATTAACATTAATTATGTGACCTGCTTGCCGGAAAGATTTAAGTCTCTTACGTTCTAATTAGATAACATCTCGTAGTACATCAAACACTTTCCTTCTCCAGATTGGGACGTTGCGGAAGGAAAACATCATCCCTGTAAGAAAGAATCGGACAGAGGCGTTTGTATGAACGCTGCTCCGTCTGCCTCCTTCCCTCCCGCACTGCTGCTTCGTCTGAAGCTCGGTCAGGAGCTTCAGGGTGTAGAGCAGCGTTTTCCAACCTTAGGAACTTGAAGATGCGTGGACTTCAACTCCCAGAATTCCCCAGCCAGCATAGCTGGCTGGGGAATTCTGGGAGTTGAAGTCCACGCATCTTCAAGTTCCTAAGGTTGGGAAACGCTGGTGTAGAGGACGGAACCCAGGAATAGGTCGCTCAGGTCAAGGCGCTTTCTTTAATTACGGCTTTCTTTAAATAAGCCCGCCGCAAACTCTTGAGCAACTTAGCGCGGCCGGCCGGCCGGCAGCTCCAGCGCAGCCCTCCCCTCCTGCAGTACCGCGTCCCTCCGCTAGAGGCTGGACAAGCGGCCGTGCCTCCCGCCGCTTTGGGTGCGTGACTTTTCCTAGCTGCCTTCCGCGGCTCCTCCTCCTCCTCCTCCTCCTCCGAGGGAGCAAGCGTGTCCGGAGCTGCCTGACAGGGACGCGCTGCCGTTTCTGCCCTCTAATTCTCAGCCGCGGCGTAGGAGTCTCCGCTCCACCGCTGGCCGCCGACCCGTTCTTTCATGGCGGCATTTCAAGTTCGGCGGCGGGGCAGAGCGAGGCGCTTCCTTTGCCCGTCTCTGAAAGGCGCTCGCCTTTCGCGGCGCCGTCTCGGCTGCCGTAACCCCGCTGCGGTTCGCTGGGGTTGTCGCGCTCTCTGGCTGAGCCGCCCTTTGCCGCCGCCGCCGCCTCCACGTCTGATCCGCGGGTGTCGACTTCAAGCCGGAATCGCAGATTTTTTTTGTGTGTGTGTGTGTGTGTGTGTGTGGAGTTTCTTCTTCAGTGGCCTAAATCAGTGCTGCAAAGACGAGCTGGACCCTGCTCGCTCAGGCCGCTCTGGACAAAACTCCGGCCACGGAGGAGGAGGAGGAGAAGAAGGAAGGAAGGAAGGAAGGAGAAAGAAAGAAAGAAAGGGAGAAAGAGAGAGAGAAAAAAAGAAAGAAAGAAAGAAATAAAAAGGAAGGAAGAAAGGAAGAGAGAAAGAGAGAGAAAGAAAGAGAGAGAGAAAGAAAGAGAGAGAAAGAAAGGGAGAGAGAAAGAAAGGGAGAGAGAAAGAAAGGGAGAGAGAGAAAGAAAGAAAGGGAGAGAAAGAAAGAAAGGGAGAGAGAGAAAGAAAGGGGGAGAGAGAAAGAAAGAGAGAGAGAGAAAGAAAAAGGAAGAAAAAGGAAGAAAGAAAGAAAAAGGAAGGAAGAAAGAGAGAGAGAGAGAGAGAGAGGGAGAGAGAGAGAGAGAGAGATGGACAAAATGCCAGACCTCATCCCTGGTTTTGTTTTTTGTGCCTTTGGATTCCTTAAGAGTTTGGCTTCACTGACTGTTCACTTCCCTCTCTGTAAAACCTCAGTCAGCTTCTCTGAGTCTGGTGCCCTCCAGATGTGTGTCTCCCCCCTCCCCTTTCCAACCATTTTGGGGTTCTGGAGTTAGAGTCAGTAGAGCTGAGAGCAACTTACGCTATTTTCTTCACTTAGCTTAGGAAAATGAAATTAATAGTATGGATCTGTGTAGAAAAAAGGTTTCCTTGCACGTTTTCCTTTTTGCTGTCTTCTTTCTAGATGCAGCCTTCATTTCTCTTTTCAATTCTCTTTTCCTGAGAATTGTTCCAATTTCTTTCCGCACTAACATAGCCTGTTCCTTGAACTAGAAGACAAGTTGACCAAAGTCGGCTTTAATCTTATCTGCTTCAGATATGTTGAACTCCTACTTCCAGTGTCCACTTGCCACGCTGAGAGTGGACTTGTGGCACTGTGGTCCAACGTGTGGAAAATGCCTTAGTATTGTACACTGCCGTACTTTCCCCACAGATATATGAATGTGTGACATTTTAAAGGAAATAATTATTTCATCAGTTTCTTTGCCTGAAGAGGCAATAGCAATTTGTCTTGTCTGTGGCATTTTCAGAGGCACTTTGTTGGCTTGTGCTCCGTGAGAAATGCTGGAATACTGAGGCTCTTCTTTATGTTATATTCTTTGGGTGCTTGATGTTTGAAATTAATTTTTCCCACTTCCCACTTTTTTGTCTAAGGAAAATGGCCTTCAATAAGGAGGCTATAATCTCACAACTAGACCCTAGGAATTCTTCTTAAATCTACAATTGTACTGTTCGAGCAACTTGTGAGGTTGCCTTGGAGAAACCTGCCCATGAAATAACTTGGGAGTCATAAAAAAGAAGAGGTGCCTCATAGGAACATCCATTTCACAGAATCAAAGAGCAGGAAGAAAACATTTAGGCCAGAGCTCCCCAACCTTTTGGGCATCAGGGACCAGTTCTGTGGAGACAGGCTTTTCCACGGGGGGGGGGGCGTGGTTTCGTCTGCTGCCTGCGTCCCGCGGATGGGGCTTTGCTTGCGGATGGGGCTTTGCTTGTTTGTGTGGACCCCGTTACTGGCATGCTGCAGACTGGTATCAGTCCACGGACCGGGGGTTGGGGACCCCTGATTTAGGCCATCAAGTACAGCCTGCTGTCTGCAAAGGCTCACAAAATAAAGCATCATCAACACGGGAGGGTGCAGCTTCTGATCTGACTATTAATGGATAATAAAAATAAATTTTATCTTGTTTAAAATTAAGTTGCAAGTTGCACTTATCCGTGTGAGTTTTCCAAACATTCAACCAGAATCTGCCATCCTGTAATCTTAAGACATTTATTTTGTATCCTGCACTCTGGACTGATAGAGAACTTGAGGTGGCACCCCTTTATCTACTTGAAGAGTGCTATATCTACTATCTACCTATAGTAGATGCTATCAGCTATTCTTAAGACTGCATATACTCAGTTCCATCAGAAATGTCATTCAATCCTAGGATGGAATTAATCTGATTCTGGGATTTTAAATTCATTCAAAGTAGGCAGGCATTCTCTCCATGACTTCTTCAATTTGCTGTTCACAATTGCCAAATGAAATGTATACCCTCTTCTTACAGAGGACTGAGCCAAGATATTAGTATTCTTTTGATTCATTTAACATCTTCATTAAACAATTCCTGTTTCTTTTTTCTTTTATTGTGAAGAAATCATTTTGTTGTTGTTCTTAGAATCCTTTCCCAACCTTATTTTGGACTATGGCTTTCCAGCTATCATTTCTACAATTCCAGCTGTAGCTATCCATAGGCATATTGTAAGGGTCAGTTCTTTTCACCTCCTTTCTCTCTTGTTTTCAGATGATCCTCAAGTTTTTTCTGCAGCCGTACTGCTTTCTCTCTTTTTTTTTGGCTTCCATTATCTTTATTGAGAAATCAGGAAATCCAGGCAGTTCAAATGAATGTAAAGATTTACTGCAAGCTTAAGCTCTCTACAAGAATCTGAACTACAAACTGTCAAAATTAGCGGTAGAGTCAATGGAATATAACAGGGGTCCCCAACCTGTGGGCCGTGGCCCATTACTGGACAATGGCCTGCTGCCACCGGCAGCAGAACATGCTGGCCAGTGCGCACATGTGTGTGTGTGCACTTACCCCCATTCGCGGTAGCACCACCGCTACGCAAATGGGGCGCTGCATGGTGCAAACGGGGCAGTGCTAGCACCCATGCAGCAGACATGGGGCAGCGCTAGCGAGTGTCATGCCCCATTTGCATAGCCTGTGCTTGCGGCCCCGTTTGCGTGCACGTGCATGTATAAGATACTTCCCCCTCTCTTTCCCTTTGGTCCGCTAACTGAGAAAGGTTGGAGACCTCTGGAATATAAGGACTTAGATCTCTTGTGGGAGCGAAGGAACTCAAGATTGATGATGCATTTGACCCCTCCCTCAGGCTCAGCCTGGTCATCTCCTACATCTGGAATGGCTTGCAAATGTGCTTGTTTTTTCCCCCCTTGTTTCAGAATGTCTTAAAATAATAACAACTCCGTTAGCTTCTCTTGCCATGGAATGCTTCTAATCATTCCTTTGCACTAATTAAAATCTTCAGGACCAAGTAACTTATCCTTACTTTCTCTTCAAATCAAGAAGTCCGCCATTATGTTTCTAAAGTCCTCATTGCATGAACTATTCAAGTATGCCATCATTTAGTGTGCAGACTTTGAGTAAGCTAGATACAATTGGGGAGCTAAGATTTTCTCGACATTTAATACTGGAGCAAAAATGTCCTTCCAGAAAGCTGAAATTTTCACTAGAAAACCACTGCCACCCAGAAAAAAGATCAACCTAGTTCTGTACAAAAAGAGGACAGAAATTGAAATCTGAGGTACAAGTGGTAATTCTCTCTTTCTCGTTTGAGATGAGATTGACTTTTTGTGACGTCACAGCAAGCTGATAGTATTTGCAACATGGCCAAATTAATATTCCATTGCTTTCTTCTGGATTCCTTTTACCTCTCAGTTCAGTTACCCCATCCAAAGAGTAACTTGATTTTATTTTATTTTTTTAGATCAGTCAAGCTCAGTTAGATTGATATAATCAGGCAACAGATCCACACAAGGCAGGATAGTGTACTGCTTTTTCAGCAAAGCCATACATTACTTTGGCAAGGACTGGAAGGATCCCTAACTAGGAAAGGCTCCTGGAACTAATAGAGAAAGCCAACTTCATTTTTGGGGGATGAAGGTTTCTTATCTCACTTGTATTAACTAATTCCTTGAAGTAACAATGTCTGTCTCACATTAGCCCCTTGTGAATGACTGCTACGGGTGGTTTTCACTGGCTGCAGCTCTAATCAATCACTCTTCTCTGACCTCTCCATATACTCTTCTCTTCTCTCCTCTACCACTCAGATCCTTCTCTCCCAATTATGCAACCTGCACTCGATGAACGGAGCTACAGTTGGGAAACTGAGCTAGGCAGTTGGACTTCCATACAGCAGTAGCTTGTCCGGTTGTCATGGTTCCGATTAACGAGACAGTTCAAACAAAATTCAGGCATTTTTTATCTAAAAAGTCTTAATAATGAAACGCAGCATCAGCACTCATAGATGGATGCCAGAATCTGAAATCTCCTCCCCTAAGCCCATCATATCATACACAATTCCCACCCTTGTTTACATGTCATAAATCACATTATCCAATTAGTTTTACATATGAAGTTTCACTTCCCTTTCTGTGCGTGGCTATTTCTTCTCAAAATATAGCCGTTTGACATTTCCCTCCCGTCTGTTATTCAAAGCGAAGCAGTTTAAGCAAAAGGCTGCCTCTTATATTGTAGTGCAAAAACATGTCAATGTTTGCAGCATTGACATCTGTTCCTCTTAATCACCTTCCTCTCGTGCTTCATTGTTCTTCTTCATTGAAGAATGAAAATGTGACCGAATCTCTCCTGCCATGAGATACTTATCCCCTTTCCTTTAACCCTAGAAATGACTCCCATTTCCCAACATTGTTTGGGATGAGTCATCAAAGTCATGTAATGAGTAAGTCAGCCTCCTTTTGTGAGTGAGCAGAGAAGCCAACCTCTCTCTCTCTTTTTCTTTGCTTGAAATTTTTTTTTAGGTGAGATTCTTTTTATGTTGGTAACCTTTCTCTGATCTTGCCCCCATTTCATTCGATCAAATGGATGTCGATTGAACAAATCCAAACCCAATCCCCCTTTATGCTACATGTGACCTTTCTAAGTTTTATCTGATTGCACTGTTTCTGATTTGCCTTCATGGGTCAATATTTGTCCCAAATGATTTCCTTTAACTTTAATTTCCTTTAACACGTAACTATGTAAGTGTTCCTGGAAGATGTAAGTGTTCTCAGGACAAGAAGGCTTACTCTGGTGAATTATCACATATCATAGAAATGGTTTCTTTTGAGTTTCTGTTTCATAGAGGTGGTTCCTTTTGAGATTCTTGAACTGGATCATTTAGGCAGAAAGTGTTAAATCAGGCAGATGCTATACAAAGATGCTATGCAGTATTCCAAGTGTGGCCTTACCATGGCATTGTAAAGTGGTATTAACACTTCACGTGATCTTGATTCTATCCCTCTGTTAATGCAACACAGTGCTAGGCTGCATAAACAGAGGGATAGACTCAAAATCATGTGAGGTGTTAATACCACTTTACAATGCCTTGGTAAGGCCACACCTGGAATACTGCATCTAGGTTTGGTCACCATGATGTGAAAAAGATGCTGAGACTCTATAAAAAGTACAGAGAAGAGCAACAAATATGATTAGAGGACTGGAGGCTAAAACATATAAGGAATGGTTGCTGGAATTGGGTATGTCTAGTTTAACGAAGAGAAGGGTGAGGGGTGACACGATAGCAGTGATCCAATATCTCAGGGGCTGCCACAAAGAAGAGAGAGTCAAGCTATTCTCCAAAGCACCTGAAGGCAGGACAAGAAGCAACGGATGGAAACTAACCAAAGAGAGAAGCAATCTAGAACTAAGGATAAATTTCCTGACAGTTAGAACAATTAATCAGTGGAACAACCTGCCTCCAGAAGCTGTGACTGCTCCAACACTGGAAGTTTTTAAGAAGAAACTGGACAGCCATTTGTCTTAAATGTTATAGGGTTTCCTGCCTGAGCAGGGGGTTGGACTAGATGACCTCCAAGGTCCCTTCCTCCTCCTCCTCCTCCTCCTCCTCCTCCTCCTCCTCCTCCTCCTCCTCCTCCTCCTTCTTCTTCTTCTTCTTCTTCTTCTTCTTCTTCTTCTTCTTCTTCTTCTTCTTCTTCTTCTTCTTCTTCTTCTTCTTCTTCTTCTTCTTCTTCTTCTTCTTTTTCTTCTTCTTCTTCTTCTTCTTCTTCTTCGTTTTTTATTATTATTGTTGTTATTGTTATAATTATAATTATAAAATGCATTTGTATCTTTGCATTAAAAAGAGTAGGCTCAAAATAATGCCTGGCTTAATTTAAGTCAATTAGTTCTGTAATCTTAATAAATGAATTCAGGCTGTTTTTGACCAGCTTTTGAGACACAGCTGCAGCTGAATAAGTATTAACAATTCTGCCTTCCTCTTGATTTTCGAGAATTACCAGTTTTTTCTTCTGCCCTCAACACCTGAAAAAGCTAAATGGACAAGGGCCACCCATTTTGGAACAAACACTTCTAACAGTGTGTAATATTATCAAAACCTTTCTTTATTAAACTGATTTATCAACTAGTTCTAATTAATTCAGAAATGAATGTATTCAGTATAGTGGTTCTAAGTAAATTGGTGCATGCCTGCTTTTCTAATATCAGACTTTTTAGTCCCGTTGAGGAGCCCCTGATTTTTAGGGTATATAGAGACACCCACATATTTTTTTTGCTTTCTTTTATGTGCATAGACTACTTACAATAAATGTATGCTCATGACATTTTTTTCTCACAGCAAGGATAAGATTATGACTTACTCATAAATAAAATTGTATACAGATAAAATCTTGGGTATCTCTCTATTGAAATACATCAAAGAAACATATTGCAACATATTCTTATGGAACTGTGTTTATTCAATTATAGTATGTCAGTAGTGTGTAGAACCAAGAAAGTCTACCATCATTTGTATGACCTATGGTCCTCGTTTGTTAAATAGCTACTCATATGGGTATGAAGGAAGAAAAAGAAAACGCTGGAATAAAATAGTTATTCAGTGCAAACAATATGATATCTTACACCTGAATAAATTAGTTCTTAAATTATGGAAAATATCCCTTCACCAAGCAGTAACTGATGATAATACAATAACCTCAGGATTTCTGAGTAAATTAACCCTTATTGAGGGACAGGAAACCATTGTCTCTATTCAGTCCTTAATCAATAAAATTGAACTTTCTGATAAGCTGTACTTTGGTTTTTGTGCATGTAAGTCACAATTCAAAATGAGCAAATTGTGCATAGAAGGGTTATTCACAATGTATTTAATCCATTGCTCAAGTTGACAAATATCAAAGCCATAACATGGTGTACTGTACTTGTAAGTTATTCTTGCTTTCTTTTGCTGCAGTAAAGGACTTAAGACTTTCTTGCTGGAAACTGGGATGACATTAAAAGTGTGTCTAGAGGTCTGTGATTCTGGCATCAGTTTAAAATGCAGGTGCTCAGGTCACAGCAGTAAGAAAAAACATCCTTCTTTCCTTCCTTTCTGCAGTCTAAAAAATTCAGACCCATATGCCTACCAGCCTCAAGCATGGAAGAATGAATAACCAGTAATATATTACCAGTGTTAAAGAGGGCAAGAATTAAGTAAAACAAGAGCCTCGGTGACAATAGATGTTTCTTAATAGGGTTCAACTTTTACTCCACAAAGTCTCTGGCTTTAGTCTCCACTTTTTAAAAACATGATTTAAGGTTTTGAAACAACATTAAGAAAACCAAGATTATGGCATCCGGCCCTCTCAATTCCTGGCAAATAGATGGGGAAGAAATGGAGGTAGTGACAGATTTTATTTTCCTGGGCTCCAAGATCACCGCAGACAAGGACTGCAGCCAGGAAATTAAAAGATGCTTGCTCCTGGGGAGAAAAGTCATGGCAAATCTAGACAGCACACTAAAAAGCAGAGACATCATCCTGCCAACAAAAGTGTGTATAGTCAAGGCTATGGTCTTCCCAGTTGCAATGTATGGGCGTGAAAGTTGGACCATAAGAAAGGCTGAGCGCCAAAGAATTGAGGCCTTTGAACTATGGTGCTGGAGAAGACTCCTGCGAGTCCCTTGGACTGCAAGGCGATCAAACCGGCCAGTCCTAGAGGAGATCAACCCTGACTGCTCTTTAGAAGGCCAGATCCTGAAGCTAAAACTCAAATACTTTGGCCACCTAATGAGAAGGAAGGACTCACTGGAGAAGAGCCTAATGCTGGGAAAGGTTGAGGGCAAGAGAAGAAGGGGATGACAGAGAATGAGGTGGCTGGATGGAGTCACTGAAGCAGTAGGTGTGAGCCTAAATGGGCTCCAGAAGATGGTAGAGGACAGGAAAGCCTGGAGGAACATTGTCCGTGGGGTCGTGATGGGTCGGACATGACTTCACAACTAACAACAACAAAGGTTTTGATACTGTACTTGAGGTTACAAGTTCAACTTAGCACAAAGACAGGGAATATTTTTGCTCCTAATATGTGCAGACTGTTTTATTTATATTTTTTTTCTATTTAAGAACAACAGAGGGTAGGAGAATAGCAATAGCAATAGTACTTAGACTTATACAGTATACTGCTTCACAATGTTTTACAGCCCCCTCTATGCAGTTTACAGATTCAGCATATTGCCCCCAGCAATCTGGGTCCTCATTTTACTGATGTTGGAAGGATGGAAGGCCGAGTCAACCTTGAGCCAGTAAGAATTAAACTGCTGGCAGTTGGCTGAGTTAGCCTGCAATACTGCATTCTAACTACTGCACCAGCACAGCTCAGAATGTGGTAATAATACAGTATTAGCAGAGAATTAAAACTTGGCTTTTCCATTTTTTATTTTAATTTTGGGGAAGAGTTTGAAGGGTTTTTTACATTTTCTTTGTATGCATTTGCATTTTATCTGAGACTTACTATATTGATTTTTAAAATATTGTTTTCCTTCCAATGAAAATTTGTTGAAAAACCACACTACACTTTGTTGCTAGAATTCATCAAATTCATCAGACATCAAAGATTGCATTCTGCAGTCTTTTGAATCACAAATTCCTCACCTCCATCTAAGGAAGGAAAACCAGGTTCTTACACAACAATCTGACCCATATTCATTACGTGGTGTTCAGTAGGATTTTATGAGATTCCATTATCTGGTGTGTTTCATCCTGCAAATTTTGCTTTGCAAGGGCATGGTTTAGGAGGGTTAATACTAATTAAAAAGACTTTTAAAAATATAGAACTTGGGGCTTTTCTTCTTGCTTCTTTCACTCTCAAAATGTTCCCTAACTCCATTGTTGGCTTTAGTTTAGTTCTCCTTCCTCTTCTCAGCCAATACAAGCCACCATCTCCTTGGCTCTAAAATAGGACTTGTCTCTTGCAGTTTTTTTTAATCAATTAAGTTTGACTAAAACTGCAATTATTTTGTCCTGGATCATGTGGATGAAGGAAGGTCTCACATGTACGTCAATGCTGTGTAAACCATTCTATTGTGCTTTTTTGTCTTCTTTCATGGCTCTCTGATATAACCAGTCCAAAAAAATGCTTTAGAACAAAATGAATTACAAAAAGTTAGGTAAAGGTAAAGGTTCCCCCACACATGCGTGCTAGTCGTTTCCAACTCCAGGGGCCGGTGCTCATCTCCGTTTCAAAGCCGAAGAGCCAGCGCTTGTCTGAGGACATCTCCGTGGTCATGTGGCCGGCATGACTAGACACCAAAGGCGCACGGAGCGCTGATACCTTCCCACCGTAGTGGTCCTTATTTTTCTACTTGCATTTTTACGTGCTTTCGAACTGCTAGGTTGGCAGAAGCTGGGACGAGTAACAGGGGCTCACTCTGCTACGCGGCACTCGGGATTCGACCCGCCAAACTGCCGATCTTCTGATCGACAAGCTCAGCATCCTAACCCACTGAGCCACTGCGTCCCTTTACAAAAAGTTAAAGCATGAAATAATAACATGGTGGACTGTTTCGCTACTAAATATATGAAATCTAAACTAAAAGAAATGGCTAATAGTATTAATAAATAGCTGTTCATTTAGAGGTTTGACTAGATTTTTTTCATGAAATAAGAAAAAAGATTTTACCACATATGAAACTGCTGCCTTGCATAATTTATGAAGCAATTTATTGACTAGTTTATGAAAAAAAACAACAATTCTGATTCATGAGAAGTCCTTAAATAAATTTTCTTTGCCAGTTGTGGGTATTGGCTAGGCTTCTGCCTTATTTGTGGAAAAGAAAACTCTTAATGAATGAAAGAAATAACTGGTGCACGCTTTCTGATCAGAAAAACTCCGAGTTTATTTCTAGATCTGAAAAGATCTAACTTGTTTCTTGAATGCAGTGGGCAAAATGTCTTGTCTATTTTAATTAAAAGCAAAGTTGTGGACATTTTGGAGATATAGTCTTAAAATCTATTCCTTTCAATACTGCTATTTCTGTTGTTCAGCTCACCAGACATCAGAGAGTGCTGGAAAGCTTTCAAAGTATTCATTAGAACTGGTATCATGCAGCAACTGCCTCTTTAACTTTGACCAGATTATCAACCCCGCTTCTCATTTACAAAATAATCCATTCAGTATTTCTACCTCTATTATGATTATAATTTTGTTTGAGCTTTGTTTTTTTATTCATTTAAGAAGTTATTGGAAAAGCAATGATGCAAACTTTTAAAACTATAAGTTAAGGGAGGGATGATTTCATTAATGTGTTGAAAAACCCCCCAAAATTAATTAATTATCTTTATTGCTACTTATTTTATTTTATTAATTTATTTTAAAAAGCAGGTCATTGATCAGGGACAAAATGAAAACATAAAAATAGATAACTGCTGTCTTAAATTTAGCCATTTAATAAGCCTACTAGATTATATGGATTTTGTTGCACATCTGTACCTAATTCAGCAACTGGGAAGATTGAATTATTTTGGAATAATTGGCAGGATAAAGTCCAACATCCAGAAAACCTCTTCACTACGTGTCTTCTGTAAAATGTCAATTTATGCAGTGATTTCCTTGTATTCATTGGGCAATCAGGTTAATCACAGTAATGGTCAATTCATGTACCTATAGTAATAAGAATAGCATTGTATAGCATTCATTAATGTTCTGTGTTGGTAGGTCATTCTTTCACCATGTGGCCAGCAAATAGTGGTGACCATGTTTATACAATCTTGGAATTTGCAAGACATTTGTAAAGTGAATTTATCCGTATAGTGTTGCACAGTGCGTTGAACTCAACACAGCTTCATTCAATCCATATTCTCTTTATGACTTGCTTTTGCAATAAATAAACAAACAAACAAACAAACAAACAAATAAATAAATGAAATGCTACGGTGTAATTGGAACTGATCTAGTGGTGTATCTTACCGATGAAAACAGCTGTAGACTTCACTGTATGAAGCACAACAACCAAAGAATACAAGCATGACTAAAATTCGTTTATAATCTTGTCAGAATGCTGTCCCAGGCAGAAGGATGCTTAG
The DNA here is from genome assembly GCF_964194415.1 of Vipera berus. Classification (NCBI taxonomy): domain Eukaryota; kingdom Metazoa; phylum Chordata; class Lepidosauria; order Squamata; family Viperidae; genus Vipera; species Vipera berus. The sequence continues at coordinate 248,730,956 of NC_138202.1, read as the reverse complement.
CATAATGTTGTTTGAATCTCTGCCAACTCATTCAGTTGTAAAAGTCCATTCTAGACTATTCATTAGCATAAAGGACTGCAATCAAGAATATTTAACCTAAAGGAAGTTAAGGGAAGACATGATAGATAGTAGTCTTCAAATTCTTGGGGATTATCAAAGGGGAGAGAGCTACTTCCCATAGCTCCCAAGGATAGGACATGAACCAAGAGGTGGAAGCTTTATGAAGAAGATCAAAACTTGAAATCAAGGAATCAATTTCTTTATTGGAGAACTATTAAGTACTAAAGTAAATTACCTCCTGGAGTTATGGGGTCTTTGTCAATGACAGCTTTCAAACAAGTTTGACAGCTAATTTCCTGGGATAGTCTGAGGCTGCAGTTATAGTAAGAGGGGATTTTTATAGCTTTGGATTGTGCTTCAGTTGTGCACCTTCCTGTACTGGGAGGCTCTCCAGATTGGACCACTGCAATGAGGTCTACATGGGGCTGCTTTTGAAGAGCATTTGGAAGTTTCAGCTGGTGCAAAATGTTAGTGGGACTTGTGCCTCATCACGACATTACCACAGCGTCTCAGCTGCATTGACTGCACATGTGCTCCTAGATACAATTCAAGGTGCTTGTTGTCACCTTTAAAGCCATTCATGGTTTGGGGCCAGGTTACTTATGAGCCCATCTCTCATTGGTTGTTTCTATTCATCCCATCTGATCTAGCAGGAGGGGCACATCCTGGGTCATGAGTAGTTTTTTTTAAAAGATTGTTTTTTAATCCCACCTTTATTATTTTTATCAATAATTCAACATATCTATCACACCTTCCTTCTCCTGTTTTCCCCCACAAAAACAGCCTTGTGAAGTGGGTTGAGCTGAGAGTGACTGGCCTAAAGTTATCCAGCTGACTTTCATGCCCAAGGTGGGACTAGAACTCACAGTGTCCTGGTTTTTAGCCTGGTGCCTTATTTATTTTTCATTTTTTTATTTTAATTCCATTTATATCCCGCCCTTCTCCGAAGACTCAGGGCGGCTTACAAGCTTAGCAGTAGCCTTCATTCTATGTATATGCCTGCTTATTAGGGCTTTCACACCCCCCCCAAGTGGCATTATTACAAAGTCAGCTTAATTGCCCCCAACAATCTGGGTCCTCATTTTACCTACCTCGGGAGGATGGAAGGCTGAGTCAACCTTGAGCCTGGTGGGATGCGAACCTGCACTAATTGCAGGCAGCTGGTGTTACTTAAGGAGGTATTAGCCCACTGCTCCACCAAGGCCTTGACCACTAAACCAAACTAGGTCCAAAGGGAGAGCTTTTTCTGTGGTGGCACTGCCCCCCCAAATGTCATTCTTTTAGAAATCAGATTGGCTCCGCTCTATTGGCCTTTTGTAAGGCCCTGAAGAGGTGGCTCCTTACTCAAACCTGAAGCTCTGGGTATGGGATGGAATTCATTGATTGACTATGTTGAATTATGTGGTTTTGTAATTTTTCCCCCAGTTGCTATGGATTTTATATAGTATTTATACTTTAAAATTATTTTTAATATTGTGAATTGCCCTCAGTCACTATCGGAAATGAGCCACCAATAATAAAACCAACTTAATTTCATTGTGACTTACGCAATGACATTAAAGGTTTTCTATTCTAAACAGGTACATTCCTGCTCTGGGGAGCAGATTGGGCTAGGAAACTTCTAAGGTTTTTCCAGTCCTATGATTCCATGATTATCCTATGTAGGCATGCAAAGAACAGATTTATGTAACATTATGCACCCCAAATATCACTGCTACAAGAATTGTACAATTCTTATGTATCAGATAATTTCAAGAACAAGTTAAAATAAAAGTAACATAAGATATTACAAAGCTTACAGAATTTCCCCATGATTACCTCTTCATCACTTTTATAGATCATTTACTAGCATTTAGTAATTTATAATAACTAGCATTTAAAAGAAACAAGTTCATCACCAAAACTGTTTAAAATCAGGATTTCATATTTAATAGATAATTATGACAGATAAGTATGTGTGAGATTCCAAAATGAGGTGTTTTTTTAATGCCCACTTCAATTGATATGATCACTAACTAGGAATTATAGTAAGGTGTAGTATTATCCAGGCAGATGAATCTGTAGTCAAGTGTGACTTGCTTCACTTGGGTTTAAATAATGGAAGGTTACAAAAACCAGAAGTTGATCCTGGCTAATTGCTTGCGATTATGTTGATGAGCTGAAGTGAAAAGGGTATGATATGCCTGAATTACATTTGAGGTGTACCATCCGAGCTATATCATGCTATAAACAAGCTTTACTGAGAGAGACAACAATCTTATTGCATGGAGTATTCACAGATCAGGTGGAACCCACTAATAGCTTTTACCAAGCATATGTTTGCCAGCCTACCAAAGACACGTGGGACATGTACAGAGAACTCTCTGTTTTCATAGTTAGCAAAGACCAGTTTTCATATCTTTTAGATTTTTTTAAATGTAATTGTTTCTTTCAAGAGAACAATAGATTGAAAACCTTATCTAAGTCATTTAAAAGTGCTTCCAAGAACTTTAGGAGCAGCACTGAAGCTCTGCAATGTGGCTGCAAAATGAAACACTGGATAATGCAGATAATATTGGGGTTATAAGAAATGGATGATATGTTACAAGTTTAATATTTTATGCTGTGAACTTCCAGAATTGTTTCATTATGAGATAATCAGCAAATAAATTTAACAAATAAAATCAGATAGATAAATAGATAGATAAAAAGAAAGAGAAAAAAAGAAAGAGAAAGAAAGAAAGAAAGAAAGAAAGAAAGAAAGAAAGAAAGAAAGAAAGAAAGAAAGAAAGAAAGATGGATCTCAATGTTCCTTTTTTACCTTGGGGTTCCTTGAAGGAACAAGGATTTTCTTGGCACAGAAAAACATTGATTCAATCCAAGAATTGGATTCAGACTTAGTTCTATAAAAATTAATAGTTCGAAGGAAAGATTCATGAAAGTCCCTTCAGCAAGGTGAGACATAGAATAGGAGTCTACTGGAGGAGTGAGTAATCATTGCAGACTGGATCAGGAGATTCCTATCATGACAATAGAGATGGCTGCTGGATGATAGTGATGGAATAATTGAGATAGGAGACAAACGTTCCTTATTTCAGTCACTCACTTTAAATTTCAAGTAATAAAAGAGAAACATTTGTTTTAATGGAAGCTTGGTACTGCTAACTTAATAGTATTCTTGCCGTTCATGACAAGTTATCATCATACTACAAAAAAGATGTTGAGACTTTGGGAAAAGTTCAGAGAAGGGCAACTAAGATGATCCAAGGCCTGGAAACTAAAAGATATGAAAAACGGTTGCAGGACTTGGGTTTGGCTAGTCTAAAGAAAAGAAGAAATAGGGGTGACATGACAGCAGTAATCCAGTATTTGAGGGGCTGCGACAAAAAAGAGGGGGTCAAATTATTCTCCAAAGCACCAGAGCGGAGGACAAAAAAAACAATGGATGGAAATTGACCAAAGAGAGAAGCAACCTGGAATTAAGGAGAACTTCCTAACAGTGAGGACAATTAACCAGTGGAACAGCTTGCCTTCAGAAGTTGTGGGTGCTCCATCACTGGAGGTTTTTAAGAAGAGACTGGACAGTCACTTCTCTGAGATTGTATAGGTTCTCCTGCTTGAGCAGGGGGCTGGACTAGAAGGCCTCCAAGGTCCCTTCCAGATCTATTCTATTCTATTCTATTCTATTCTATTCTATTCTATTCTATTCTATTCTATTCTATTCTATTCTATTCTATTCTATTCTATTCTATTCTATTCTATTCTATTCTATTCTATTCTATTCTATTCTATTAAAAAAAGCACGAGATTCGCAAAAGAAAATGTTGATAGTCTGAATTACTTTCTCTTTGAATTTCTGCATGAAGTGTTTGGTTCTCCATAAGGCTGGATCTGTAGTGATTAAAATAGCCCTAGTACAGTCTTCTCTAATATCCAATGTTGCTAAATACAATTAGAAAACTAGTTATCCAATTAGAGGTCATAAAGCTAAAGTTAATTGCTAACCTGTTTATCATACTCAAGGGAGCAAGATATAAATACTATTAGACTCTGCTTAAAACTTAACAGGCACATTACTGAAAATCTATCATAAGTTTACTCATTACACAGAAATAGCTCAGGGATTTGACCCATCAACCTTTGCTGTCCCTCAGTATTAGGATGTTATTCTAAGTACATTTTCTACAATGTAAGTTCTATTAAGATTAGGGAAGATTTTTATTTTTTTTACACTCATATAATGTTTATTTTGGAAGTTTCAATTGGCTATATGTTTTATCGGATTGCTATTTAACCATTAGTGTCTTTCATTCTTCAACAGACAAAGAGAACAAACAAATAAAATAAATAAACAAAAACAAAACAGAAAAAGAGCTCGATTTAGAGGCTACAATAATGTGTCATCCCATTGAAGAAAAGGAACATCAAAGATTCTAATGTAATTGTAATGCAACCTTTTTGTTTGAGTTACAGGGAGACCAGAAAAAAAATGAACATTTTTATCCTTAACAGACTATCTGATGCAAGTTTAATAGATCTTACTCTCAGGTAAGTGACTGGAAGAATGCAGTTGTGTTGCAACTATAGCGCACTAGAAACTGTTTGCACTGCTGTGCCATTATCACTGCACGTGCAGTGACATTTTGAAGTTAAAATGGCACCAGAAAAAAATGACTAAACGAAGCAGTCACTAAATGAGGTCTATCTGCATACTATGGGTTGGAGTATCCTAGCTTTGCCTTTTGCAGATTTTTTTTTCTTTTTGTGTGTTCTATTAGTATTGTAGGGTGGAAGCGCACATTGTTTTCATTTCAATCTTGTCTAGGGACTATATCTCTGAGCTGCATCAGTTTGTATTCTGGGAAGTGAGTTTGGTACCCACAATGCCTTGACTTACCATTCATTTTTTGATAACACTTACAGGAGTCTCTTAATAATCTGAATGTATGTATCTGTGGCACAAAGAGATTAGAATGTTTTGTTTTAAAGCAAATACTTCGATTAGATTAATGGAGGTTACTGATACTTTTATTTGGCTGGTTACTTCCAACTATTCTGTCTTGCCCAGCGCATTCGTATAGCAAGGGCCACCCCCACCTGATCCTAGAGTACGGAGAGTAGAGAGAAGGAGGGAACAACGCAGGCAGGCTCACCTACTTGGAAAGAAAGCTCCCCGCCCCTCTCCACAAGGCACACCTGGAGACTAAGGAGATGCTGTGGGAAGGGGGCATTTGTCAGGAACAAATGCTGAATGCTTGGAATTTTGTGTGCCATTGCTGATCTTGGAAACAACTGTCTGATCTCTTGTTCTGTGTTGGAAAGCCTGAAACTCTGACCATTGGACTGGCTGACAAACTTGATTTGTTGTTCAAAGACCTCGGATTGAATTTTGGCTTCTCTTCTGAAACTGCTCAGGCAAGCTTGTATTTCCACAGACTTGTTAGATTTTGGATGTATGTTTCTTTCCTTGTTATCTACGTGGCCTTGAGTAAATTACTCTTCTAATCTAACTGTGTGTGAGTTGAAACCTGAAGGAGGACGGCTTGTTCCATACACACACTTTCCCTGCCTGAAGAGTTAAAAACTTGTGAAACTACTTGCAGCCAGAGGCTGATGAAGGTGTGTGTGTCTAACTTTGTTCTGTGGCTTTCCAGAAACGTGGGAGCACTTGGGGAAAATTTGGAGCAAATAAAGGGTGGTTTGATCTGCCAGTTGACTGTTTTGCCTCTATGCCGTGCCCAGGGTCACCACTGCTTCAGTATTCAGATGACCACTAGATGGAAGCCAAGAGGTGAAGATAAAAACCAACCTTTTGCTGCTGTCCAGTGGTCATCTAGGTTTTTGCAGGACACTTATGCTAATTGTAATCAAAGCAATGCAATCTTAAGTAAAGATGAGAAAAATGAAACAATTATCAACATTCTTAAATCTGCCCCACTCACCTGAACCAGCTGGCAATAAAGGTTTTTCTGTCAGTTTATGCTCAGAAACTAAGAGACCATAGCAAAATATGAGTGCTGCACTGGTAGGCTTTATGATTTGTATGCTGGTGTTTTTTTGCACTTCTATGTGGTTTGCACACATTTGAAGCAAATTCCAGAACTTGCTTCTCTAATCATAGAAGAACAAGCTCTGAGGTCATACTGTACCTTATTTCTCTGGCTTTCTCGTCCTAGATTTGAATTGTACCTGCCATGTTGGCTCAGATGAACACCAGACACTAAAACCATTCAATCAATTGTAAAACGTGGAAATAAGTTACGATGTTAGAAATATAACTGATTTACTTATTTATTCTGAACAAGGGTTTTTTTTTGCTTTTAGCGTTAATCATGATGATTAATTTTTCTTGTTCTCCATCAAAGAGATCTACTAAATGTTTTCTTGACTAAATCTAGCCTGAAGACACAGACAACAAAACAAATTCCATAAATTTGTATTCCGAGATCTCAGATATTTTTTTAAATTTAGAGGCCATTAGTTTCACAAAACCATTAGGTTATTTCTTTGTCTTATAATTAACACTGAAAGGATTTCCAATGATTGCAGCCTGAAAGAATATTTAATAGAGCCCAGGAAGAAACTTGGCATCATATCAAACTTCCGTACACATTTCCTTTTCAACTGACCAAAAATGGAATTAATGTAAGGGACAAAGCTGGCAAAGACAATACTCTGTTAAATAATATTTTCGCAGCATTGTTACATTTTGGTCTCTTTCTCCCATACAAAATGGTCCTCAGTAACTGAAACATCTAAGTCAATACATTTGTACTTGAAATCTTGGCAATTTCATAAACAATCATTTAATAGGCATTCAATGCAGGAATTATTTAGAAGGATTAGCCTATTGTAAGTTATTCAGTCCAAGCAAGACACACAAAATGGTTTGGCATGAAAAGAAGAAACAAGAGGTCTGGTTCTCTTGTGTGACCAATCTAGCACCTGATAAAATAACAAGGAATGGGGAATCCTATTTAAATACTCAGCAGAGTAGAAAGATGTCATATCATAATAATATGAAATAAATAACTTCCTATCTCAAGGACTCCAAGCCCTTATTAAAATTTTCACCTGAGACTTTAAATAGCTGGTTTCTGTATTGAGACGGCTTCAATTATGTTTTTGAACAATTTGCTAGATGTCGGTTTATGTTATCAACTGCTTTAGACAATGATCATGGTCAGAGATTTGATACCATGAGATGAAAAAAAGATTAATAATGATAGTTCAACACTGAGCTAGCAAAGCATTTTCAGCATCCACAATTTCTATACTCATAAAGTAGACTTAGAATCCACTGATGAAATTCTTTGTCAAGGATTCCCATTCAGTAACAGATATTTCTTTGAAATCTCAGCAAAGTAATCTACATTTCTCTAGTAAATTATTTATTATATATATAGATCTGATAACTAATGTGTAACCTTATACCAACTCCAGGAGATATAGGGTTCTCTGTCTAATGACCTGAAACTTCATTTTCAAAAAGTTCAACTGTAATGTAACCACAAGCATAGACTGTTAAATGTTCAATGGGTGATGAGAACTGATTGTATTCATATTAAATGAAGATGATTTAACAATAGTTAATAAGCTGGATTTTCCTGAGAATTATGTTACATTAAGTTGCTTTTGAGAATAATAAGTAAGAAATTGTAAATATTTTCTAAAAATATCTAATCTATCAAATGTTAAGAGACCTAGCATTGTTCTGAGACACTGAAGCACAGTCCCCCAAATTCAGCTTTCAAGCTAAGAATAATTTCAGGGTAAAGATATTGAAAAAGTATGGCATCATTACAATTGATATTGGAAATGAAGTTTTTGCCTATTTACACTTTCTAGGGGAAACAAGATTGTAGGGTCAAGTTAAAATTGTTGATATTTCTTCTTAGTCATAAGGCCAGTGGTGGGATTCAGCTGGTTCGCACCAGTTCGGTAGAACCAACAGCTAAATTTTGTTGCATTTGGAGAACTGGCTGGTTTCCAGAAGTCCATTCTAGGCCTGCCAGAAGTGCATGGATGCCACTTCCGGAAGTCCATTCTAGGCCTTGGAGGCCTGGAGGAGGCTTCCCAGGCCTAGGATGGCCCACAGAAAGTGCATGGATGCCACTTCCGAAAGTCCATTCTAGGCATCTGAGACCCAGGCCTGCATCAAATAAGAGAAACGGTTGTTCAGGTATTTGAATTCCATCACTGCATAAGGCCATGGAAAGTAATTTAAGAATTTGTATGGAAATAATGCAGCAATTACTTTAGTTGCAGTGGGACTGGCCACATTTATGTTCCATACAGAATAATAATTACTTAGCGATCCTTCTAAGTTACAACTGACCTCTCAAAAGATATTAACTATCTGATTTTGAAGTTACAGTTGCATCCTCCTGTGAGCACATGATCACATTTTCGATGCTTGGCAACCATCTTAACTTTATGGCCATTTGTAGAGTTCCGCAGTCAAATGACTGTGGTTTTTGATATTTTTTTTGCCAGTTTCTGGCATTTACTTCTGGCACTTCTGGCAAAAAAAGTCCATTGGGTGTAATGGATTCACTTAACGACCACCACAAAAATGTTTTAAAGTCAGGTTTAGTCACATGTGATCCACTTAATGATTCAAAGACTTAACGATCATAATTCTGAGCTCAATTATGTCATAAGTCAAGGACTACTTGTGCTAAGGGAAAACAGCTTTAAAACGTTATAAGTGTGTGTGTGTGTGTGAGAGAGAGAGAGAGAGAGAGAGACTCTGTGTGTGTGTTTGTGTGTAAGATGAGTTTATTTCTGATGTTAATTCTGAAAGTAAATGAACAAAATATTTTCTGGAGCAATTTCATATCCTGGAGCCATATTATTCTCCACAAGGAACTGGAAGTACTAACTAAGTGTTAATAACGATAAAAATCTTCTTAGTTGACTGAATCTTAGTTAGAATTTTTTGAAAAATAATTTCATGATTTCTTATTATTTTCAACACTTTTATCAGTCTTATGGTAAAAACCATAAAAATATGTGGATATTCCTTTTATCATTACCTTTCATAAGAGGGACAGAAGCCTAAAAATTAAAGTTCTGCCACTCTGCTGCTGACATTCTCATCTTGTTGCCTTCCAGATATGCTGGTACTACAACTCCAATAATTTCCAGGCAGCCTTTCATTAGCCAGCACACAAAACAATATGCCAGGTATCTTCTCGGCAAATCACTGGTCTGGATTTGACAATATGATTGGTAAAGAACAGGAAGATTTCAGTTCAATCTTTTCTACTATGGGCAATATATTCATCTTGTCACATTTGATTAACAAATACCATGGAAACCATCTGCACATTTCCTTTGTAGATATGAATTCAACTAGTGATGAAACTTAATGATTAGAGTAAAGCAGAGATGATACTTATGATTAGAGCTTTGGTTTTATTTTTCAATTAAAATAACAACAAAGAGTATCTGACCAATATCAAAGTTGCTTACCTCTGTATGCTTATTTAAAAATGAATTTGCAATATTCAAACTAAATGCTGGAAGGGTGTCAAATCCTGGCTCTGCTAATTGACACGCGGGGTCTGAAAGTGATACACATCCCTGGGAATGATTGAGTGGCTTAAGGGTGCTCCTTCTGCCTCTTTAACTTTTTATCACCTTAATCTTTAATTTTGTTCTTAATTCTGTTTTTTACTCTGTTTCTTTTTAATTTTGGTTTTTATTGTAAAAACCATCATTTTACTGTAAACCACCCAAAATCACTCAGTTGAGATGGGCAATAGAAATCTGATAGATAAACAAATTGCTAAATAGCCTCTAGCAACATTCTCCAACTTGGTATTGGTGGTTGTTCTCCAACAGATTTAGAAAGAACCACATTGGTGAATGCTGGCTCAGAGCGAAAGATCTGGCCTTTTTATTAAAGCTGGGATAATGCTAAAACTACATTAGAACAAGTCATTCTGTCAAATTGTGCACACCTGTGTGTTTTGAATGTCATATTTCTGCTTCTATTAACTGTCCCTGATATTTGAATAGAATGATTGTCAATAAAGTGAATAGATCAAATTTTTGTTTACCTTGGATGATACTGTGACATCTAGCCGTGCAATCTATTATGTGATGAATGCAGTCAACAATTAACCGACCTTGGTTTAGCAGACTTTGGATACAATAGATATGTTTTTCAGAGCCCACCTCTACAATATTTAACAGTCTACATAATACCTGCATCTACACGAGTATTAGTTATTTCTTTCCACAAGTGTAGCTTTCTTTCTTTCTTCTGTTCAAGGACTGGTGATCCATGCCCCATATTGTCTCAAGTTCATAATGGAGGTGAATCTTTTTTTCCCCCTGGGGTTGTTCCTGAGACTATTCAACATTTTAACACAAAGAATCAAAACCAGGATGAATTATCAGCAAGGAGAAGATCATGGTGTTACTTTGTGTAAATACTGATGGATTGCTCAAATTTGAAAGCCAGCCATAGTGTGCCAGTCATGGCAACCAAGAAAGATAACACGCACCAAATGCCAGTCACATACTGTAACTCACTGAAAGGTCCTTTTGTTGTGTCACAACCCATTGAACTATTTTGGGTCCAAAAGGATTAGAAGATGTTGAAGGAATTGATTTACTTGAACAAGGGAATGGTCACTTTCTTTTGAAGAGGCTCCTGTTCATCTACTCACCTAGCAGGAAAAACAAAGCATAAAAGATGAAAAATATGTAATACCTTCAAGACATAGGGCTAAATACTTGAGGGACCACTTATCTACATATGTTTCCAGAGGATGTATTCTATCTTCTGAAGTCAGCTAGAGTGGGCATGCTCTGGGTCCCATTGAGTGGGCATGTCATGTTGTAGAACTGTTCTGTATCAGCCTGCTACCGGCCCTGCAGAAAAGGCAGGGACAACCCCTTTTACAAGAAGGCAAGAGGCTGGAATTAAGCCTGCCAAATTTATTAACATAAAAACACAGAGCAAAGAGAGCAAACACGAACCATGAAACAGGAGCTTTTCAAGCGGTTGCCTTCAGCAAACCAGCCCTCCCACGCATTCCCCTTTTATACAGTTCAGGGCGTGGCTTCTCTCTGCCTCCTTCTGAGATGCCCCATTGCCTTCCTCTGTTTACTCCTGATTGACTGCCTCCTGCGTCGGGCGTCCTTGAACAGGGCCAGCTGTGGGTCATCTTCATCCACGCTGTCAGGCTCACACAGCTGGGTCTCTGTTGTGACCAGGTGGGAAGGGCCTGGCTGAGGGCTCTGCGGAGCCTCAAGGCCATCATCAGCAAGCTCTTCAACACCCCCCTCCTCCTCCTCTGAGTCGTCCGACCCAACTGCCGAACCCACAGGCTGACCCTGAATCACAACACGAACAGGGGTCTTCAAACTTGGCCCTTTTATGACTTGTGGACTTCAACTCCTTCTTTGTCATAGCATTTCCAACGGTTGTATGATTTTTCTATCTTGGTAATCACTAACAGAGTTATATGGCATTTTATACCAATTTTTCCTCAAATTATAGCTTCGAGTAAATTTTACTGTTTTTTTCATAGCTCTTCCCATTATTCTACAATGATTACTTCTTTAAAGTTCTGCATCCATTTTAAAGTTTTGCATATTTCAAATTTTAATTCATTCTGTCATTTTTCTCAAGGTTCCTTCTTCCTTTTTAAGAGCACTTTTTATTCTTCCAGAAATTTTCAAAGACATCCATCTGGATAAACTCTTACCTTTATAGTGCTGTGTTTTTAGTTCTGAATCTGAATGTATTATATCAGCATATTGATTAACTCAGCTATACTTGTGCTGCATATTATTTGTTTGCTTACCATATTCCTGATATAAATTTTTGAAGTGCTCAAACATTTTCTTTCTTTTTAACGTAATTTTATTAAAAATATTTAAAAAGAAAGAATACAAAGTGATACAAGGTAAAAAAAAGGAAAATAAAGACATCAAAGAGAAAGCTAAAGGCAAAGAAAGGAAAAGAAAAATAGAAAAGAAACAAGACAAAAGAAGTAGCACCCAATCTTCTTTAAAGCAGTTATAAATACAATTATAAATTTGCCTTTTACTCTTTGGGTACAACTAACTCTCTTCTTTCTATAATCTATCCCGTCTAATCATCAAAACCAAAAATCATAAGTTCATTTTTTTCTGTTTTACAAAAAAACATCCAAAAGGGCTTTCCAGCCAGCAGTAAACATAGATTTTGTCCTTTCTCTGATCAAAGAAGTCAGTTTAGCCACCTCAGTAAATTCGATCCTCTTCACCAACCATTAATACATTGTGGATAACAGCTGAATCCTTCCATCTTCGTGCATTCAGTAATGTCACTGAGGTTATTGTGTACAAAAACAAAGTTCCAGGACTTTTTCACAACTGTTTGTTCTTCAGTCCCCAAAGAAAAACTCTGGTCTCAATTGTGTATTGATCTTTTAAAATCCTCTGAATCAGTGTATTTGAATGCAGGATTTTGTAGCTTTTTTACATATCTACCAAATAAGATACAATGTCCCTTCTTGTTGTTTTCATTTCCAACCTAAATCTGAAGTGACTTTATGCATTCTAGACAATTTCTCTGGTGTCACTGGTGTATCATTTTATACAAATTCTCTTAGAATTATAACACTACTTATAATGTGTTCATTTTCACTCAGTTATATGCCCTAGAGTTAGCATAATAAAATACATTATCCTAATAAATGATTTTTTAAGGGAGCTCATTGATAACAATAATGTAAAAAAAACCCACACAACCTCCACCTTCTAATTTTATTAATTTGAACCCAAGAAAGGGTTTTGGAGTACACAGTTACTGGTACTCCTTATACTGGTTATTATCTGAGATAAATGAAGGAGGAATCTTGACAAAGATGACAAAACACATTAAAAATTGCAAGATAAAGTGGGTGCAAAACCTCTAAGAATTCACTTGTCCCTATTAGCTTAATATATACCTCATCAACCCATCAATTGGCTAATTTAGTTATAGCTCTAATATAACTCCACAAAAGAGGCATGTAGAAAGATGGGTTCCTTGTGGACATAGTGATCAGATTCAAGCACATTCTGAATTAAATTGAATTGGATACTTAAGAAGCCTATTGGTTCTCTGTTGCAAAGCAAATCCTCTTTCGAAATGATCAGAACTAACTCTTGAGTTTCCCGAAGTTTTATGAACACTAAGGAAGGTTGGAGAATAGCAGACTCTGTGCCTGCAAATCTTCCTTTACTTTATTCCATATATGGAAAAAAAAGCAAGGACTTGAGTGACTAGCAAGTGTACATTCTAATCACAGGGAACAGTTTATCGGTGCTCTCAAATCACAGTGATTCGAGAAAGGAATGATGAATGAGCCTCAGATAATGCTTTGCTCAGGTCTTTGAGCTCTTTAGGAGGTCTGACTAAACTAAATGAGGAAGAGCGTGTGTAAGGGAATAGTTCAGTATTTATTCCAAATTTCTAATGTTTTTTTCCTAAAACCATCCATTTTGTAATTTAGTATAGTCACTCCTGATCTGATCCCTTTTTCTAAAACATATCCTTTCTTGCACGATCGCTCTTAATTGTCCACACACCTACAAGTTTATGGTGTATGTATAAGTGTGATTCCCTTATATATCTTTTATCTCCTATTCCAAGAATCCATGTTTGTGGTATCTAGTGAAAAACATCATTGAGTCTTTAGGTAATTTTTACAGTATTCTGATATTTTTCACTAGCTATTGCCCACCAAAAATAGGGAAGATGAAACAATGCATTATCCTTTACTTCCAAATCAATAAAGTTATTCCTTGTACAAATTCTGCTTTTTTTAATGAACTACTACTATAACTACTACTACTACTACTATTAGCAATATTTTTCTACCAAAATTATGTAGACAGTGCACAGTTCTTTAACAACACAATCTATGAAACAAAAATCTAAGAATCAAAATATTGATTCTTTCACAACAAAATCTGCATGCTTATTCAGAAATAGATTCCACTGAGTACAATGGGACTTATTTTCAGGTCAGTCTATATCAAATTATATAATTTTATCCAGTAAAACTATGGTTGGATATCAGTACTGTATTTTGATATTTTTTTTAAAAAAATGACTACACAAATAAAGTATAGAATTAATTAAGCACCCTATCTCTTTAAAAGAGCAAATGTTTCTAATACTGGCTGGCAGCATCATTCCGGAGGAAAATAAAAGTTACAATTTTAGATTCTCGTTAGGAATCATTTCAAGAGAGAGAATAAAGTGAGCTCACTCTTTCTGTGTCACATCAGGGGGCTGATGTATCTTTGAAGAAGCAGAAACCCTATTGACTTTTGCCAAAAATAAGAGAAACTTTCACTGAGTGTTCAGTATTTTATAGAAAGCACGCCAGCATCCCATCAGCACTGTACAGTCGTTAACCTAGTTGCAGATAATGAGCGCATTGTATTAACATTTAAAGGCTTTGAACTTCCCTGACTGTCATGGAGGTCTCTCCTACTCATTTAGCAAAAAGGAGAACAACTCTGTTACAGTCAGATAATGCAAATCATTGGAAGTTTATGCAATCACTCACTAGGTCACTGTGCTAATATGATTTTCTCTCTTAAACTATGTAACCAGAATCAAGGATGACCTTTTCCAGGGAAATAGAAAACCTGCAATGTGTACTCTTATTAAAGTATTCCAGTGCAATTAGTTCACAGAAACAGGGAAAAAAATCCTTGTTCAATTTGCAGGATAGACTTTTACCTTTACAATAATTGCTGGTAATATCAACCCAAAATTTAGTGTTATTTTACAATACCTACTCTAGACCAGGAAATCAAAGTTATGCCTGATAATTCTCACAGCTATTTACACCATGGCAGGTTCCCAGTATGGTGCTTCTCTTCTGCCTTGTTGTGCAGGGGAGAACATTACTCCTCTCATACAACCAGCCTGCTCAGTCAATATTTTTCTTACCTTATAACAGACATGTCAAACACAAGGCCCGGGGGATGGATCCGGCCTGCAAAGTGGTTTCATGTGGCCCGTGAAGCCATCCTGGAAACAGTGAGGGAACAGCCCCCACTGCCTTGGCCCTGGCCCAGAGACCCTCAGATCTGTCCCACTCCTGCCCAGGCCCCCATAGGCACCCTTGATGCGAACAATGTAGAGCTGGCCATGCCCACCCAGTAGGCCATACGCACTCTAGCCATGCCCACCCAGTAGGCCATGCCCACCCTGGCCATACCCACCCGGCCCCTTGAGGGCAACCGCAATGCTGATGCAGCCCTCAATGAAATTGAGTTTGACACCCCTGCCTTATAACTTCCCAAATATGGCAAAGCCCTGTTCTTATCATGTCCCAGTAATGAAAAAATGATGGGAACACATAGTTAAAAAAGTAATTAAAAATGAGAAGGTCAAAATATTGTGTGATTTCCTAAGACTTGCCTCATAATAGACCAGATTTAACTGTGGTTGAAAAGAAGAATGAGTGGATAATTGATGTGGCAATACCAGAGTATAGTAGAATAGAAGAAAAATAATTGGAGAAATCACAAAGTGTCAAAGTTGAAAGATTATGGCATAAACTGGCTGTGATGGTTCCATGGTTATTGGCACATTGGGTGCCATATCAAAGAATCCTGAGGATTGAGAATATTTCCGTCTGTCAATTATAAAAGATCACACTGCTTGGATCCTCACATGTTCTGTGCCAATAAATTATGACAACCTAGGTGCTTGGAAAGCAATCAGTGCATATAAAGGCCAACATCAGCTACAGAACTGATAGCTGTGATTTCACATTGTTGTGTATACAATAGTACTAACAACAATACAAATAATTTGTTAAAATTTGCTACTCAACTCTCAAGTTGAAGTCATTAGCTTTGTCTCTCAGAGGTCTTTCATGCCTTGCCATTACATCAGTGATGTAGATTATGTGCATGTGTACAGATATTTTCAATAATTTGCATAAAGAATAGCTTGTTCCTAAGCACGCTTGTCCATGCAATATATATATATATGTATGTGTGTGTGCGTGTGTGTATATATATATACAGTATATATATATATATATATATATATATATATATATATATATATATATATATATATATATATATGGATCCTTGGTTTTTCGGGTTTTTCCCCGCGTAGAACTAAAGGTGTAGGCACAACGTTTCGACGGAATCCCATCCGTCATCATCAGGCTTTAGCTTCCTTCTTCTGGGAGAAGCATGTGGCTGTTTGTTCCTCTTTTTTAAACTGCCAGAGGGGGTGTGTTCTGTGGAGGTGTGCTCTGATTGGGTAGGGGACCAAGTGTGTTCTGATTGGGTGGGAGTGTGTTTTGAATGGTGGGTGTGTTCTGATTGGGTGGGGGGGTGTTCTGAGTGGATGGGCTGGTCTCAGCTGCCAGCTCCAGACCTGAGCTGGTGAGTTGTGCTGCTTTTGTTCGGCTTCGTGTTTGTGGTGGTGCCATGTTTTTATAGTGGGTGTCAGTTTGCTTATTGTGTGGTTTGGAGGGGTTTAAAGTGGCTGATGTTGCAGCTGTAGTTAGGTTTCTGTTTTGTGGTTGTGTGTCTTTATCGTTGTGGGTTCGGATTTGCTTTTTGAATGGTTGTGTGAAAGAGGAACAAACAGCCACATGCTTCTCCCAGAAGAAGGAAGCTAAAGCCTGATGATGACGGATGGGATTCCGTCGAAACGTTGCGACTACACCTTTAGTTCTACCCGGGAAAAACCCGAAAAACCAAGGATCCACATACAGGCACCCGCGAAAACCTCAGAAAACATATATATATGCAAATTATTCAAATTGCTAATAAATATATATATATCAATATATATATCAATATCAATATCACAGAGGACTATCTCGTAAGATGAAGTGGAAGTCACGTTATTAGATAGAACCCTGGGGTACATCAATTCCTGAAGGATGGGATAAGTGAGTGAGGACCATTGAAGCTGCAGTCTACTGCTGGGAAATCTGGATCGGCATTGCTACACATGCTTACTCTCTGTGAATGTTGCTCCAGACACTGAAGTCTCTTTTCAAAGCTGAGGAGAAGAAAGAGGAAAAGATAGCAGGGAACAAAGTTAGGGCTGGGTGGGAGAAAAAGGAGAGAAAAAGCTATATAAACACTCACAACATAAATTAGATGTACTTCTTGTGAGCCAATCTGGTTGGTTCTCTTTGGAATGGGAATGTTTACAGATCTACTTTTGCTAAACTGAGGTAATGATCAAAGACAAATACATATTTTTGGAAAAGGTGAAGGGGGGGTTGGAGGGATGCAACTCAAGGTAGGAAAAGCTGAAACATTCATCTTTGTTGGTGAAATTAGAATTCATTTACTCTGAGGCAGTTGCTAATTTGAGAGTTCCTGGGAAGATGTTTTCAGAAAAATGACTGTCGTAATTGGAGGAGGTTGTCTCTATTGTAGCAGGCAGTTACAGCCTAAAGAGGAACTGGCATGGATTACTCAGTCTAACGGTTTTGGCAAAGGCTTGGTGTGTCAAGTATAGCTATATGTTTACTCCTGGCCTCTAGATGTCCATTTACAAAGCTGCCTTTCTTCTTTTTTTGGCATGCATCCAGGACAATTTTAAATGATCCTCTCCCCTCCTCCATTCTTAGCTCTGGAGCCATTATTAGAGATTGGGGCTGTCTTGCAGCTCGATCTGAGAAATGCCACAGCACAAAAATGCTCACTGACCCATAACCTTCTAAAATGGGACTAGTATCTCTATGAATGTCAGTCATTAACAGTAGAAAGTAAGAAGTAAAAATGATTTCAGACTTGTCCTCTTGGGATATTTGAATTGCAACAAGGGGGAAATAGAAAAACTGAAGAACACTCAGTGAGATATCTTTTGGATTTTTGTTTTAAAGGACTGACTTTAAAATGCTACAGTTTTCAGAATCAAAAAAATCATAGCGCTTCTGTGTTTCCAGAGATAACTAACATCATTTTTGACTGATGCTGAAAACAATCCTAAGCTGCACTTCTATGGAATGAATGGAACTTTATTTAATAGAGACAAGAATGATATACTTTCATATATGAAAATATGCGTTACTGTGGTAATTAATTTTAATAATGTCTTCCTCTGTAGATATAATGAGTTTAAAAGATGCTACAGAAAAGGAACAAGTTTTAATGGACAAGACAGACTGAACAGAAAGTGGATTTTAAAATGACAGGGCTATAACAATAATATAAAAAAAGTGCTATACTGGATATACAAATTAAACCGGTTGATGTCTTAATAATTAAAAGGGATTTAAAAATAACAAACCAAAAACATGATCTGGACTTCTATACAGGATTTACAAAAGAGACTAGATAAAGCTTCAAAGAATTTTGTGAGAAGGGACAAATAACAATTAAAAGAAATATTTGCAAGGATTAAAGATTAAGATGGTTAAAAATAAAAGGAATGAATGTAATGTTGGTTTATTTGATCAAGGTTAAAATAGATGTTGTAATCTCTTGTAATTCTTAATGGACTTTGTGGATCAAGACTGAAGTGATCAGGTTTTAAGAATTTAAAATGGGATATGGGAAAAAGAGGTCATTTATTGCATTTTAAGAGAAAGCGAGAAATGACTAAAGTCACTTATACTTGTGATGAAGAGGGAAATTGTTTCTTTATATATTATTTTCCTTTTCTTTACTACATTCTTATTTTTTTCTATTATCTTCTCTTCTGCACATTCTATTTTTTTCTTTTTCTTTTAAGTTGGTATTAGTTTTTATCATTGTAAGTGTAATTTCCAATAAAATTACTATTAAAAATGGGGAAAGGGCTAACATGTTTATGACCTATTTGCAGTCTTCCCCTTGGCATCCAGATGGTTTGTGTTCAAAACAAAATACTAGACTGGACAGGATTTCTCAACCAAATTGTGTTTGTTTTGTTTTGGTTCTTTGGAAAGTGAGTCTTCTTTTGTGACATGATAACTGGCACATAATATAGGACTCCTGCAAATTTAAGAGCTGTGCTATTAGCACATCCCAAAAGCACCTCTTCTTCACAAGAGTTAAAAATGGTGTGGCCTTTCTCTTTTCACCTGTGCATCCTTTTTTTTTTTACAACTTGTGAGCTAGGTGTTGAAAAATCGGTACTGCTTTTCCTAAAAGGTAGTAGTTTGCTCACTACAGAGCTTCACATTTCTTTCACCTGGAGCCAAAGTAATGTACGGACATCAATTGACTACATGCTATCTTTGTAAGAGGGACGCGGTGGCTCAGTGGGTTAGGACGCTGAGCTTGTCGATCAGAAGGTCGGCAGTTTGGCGGGTTGAATCCCGAGTGCCGCGTAGCAGAGTGAGCGCCTGTTACTCGTCCCAGCTTCTGCCCACCTAGCAGTTCGAAAGCACGTAAAAATGCAAGTAGAAAAATAGGGACCACTCCGGTGGGAAGGTAACAGTGTTCCGTGCGCCTTTGGCGTCTAGTCATGCCAGCCACATGACCACGGAGACGTCCTCGGACAAGCGCTGGCTCTTCGGCTTTGAAATGGAGATGAGCACCGGCCCCTAGAGTCAGAAACGACTAGCACGCATGTGCGGGGGAACCTTTACCTTTACCTTATCTTTGTATTTATGTTGCTCAAGTTAAAGAATGAGCAAAACAAAGCCCCTAAGAATAAATGAATTGCAATAGAAAGACTTAAGACTCTCAAAGTAACCAATTTCATAGTATTCTGCCTCACTTATCAGTGAAAACGATAAAGCCAACTTTATCATCTGACACCCATGCAGTTTGTTCAATTCTAAGGCATGGTGTCAAACATCTTTGGATGTGCTCATTGCATCAGACCTTTTCCAAGGGTTAAATTTTACATTATGATCTTTTCAGATACTAATGAACAAAACCAGGGTGCACATAAAGATCAATCATTTTATTATTTCAGCATTTCTTGCTTTTACTTAACATTAACCAGGATTTCCTACGACTCCAAACAAAATCCTTAATTATAAGTCCTTAAAATTAATCTCTGATTATATTGCAGATCAGTTTCCCTTTACCAGTAAGTAACCAGGGTTATCAGATACCCCGGACCAGGTCCCAAATACTTTGTGTCTCGGGCAATGAAAACACATAGTGCTTTTGGTTACATAAAGGTATGGGAGGTCTTGTACATGTATGTTTATAACAAAAAATTATAAATTGTTATTTCATAATAATTTTAAGTGTTTTTCTGTTTTCTTTAATTTTGACCTGTTGCAAGCTTTGCTCATTCCCTTAAGTAATGTCAGTTTTTCCCCCTTTTTCAGTGCCAAAGTTACAGCTTTGATCATTTTGTGATTATGTAAAGATTGTGTGTCACTTGTATTTCACAGTTTGGTTGTCATTTCAAAGACAGTTGAGATACTTTCTGCAGAAGTAGGCTACCAAGGTTTTATTCTGATACAGTTTTTCAATATAGTACAGATATGGTTCACCAGTATTTCTCAACCTTGGGCACCATAATGTTTGTGGCTTTTAATTCTGTATAAGAATTCTGGGAGTTGAAGTCCACATATCTTAAAGTTACCTAGGTTGAGAAACAGTGTTGTACACCCACAGGTAAAAAAAAGGATAGTCAGGAATAATACATTACTTCTAGCCATTTATGCAATATCAGACATCACCTTTCTAAATGGACAAGATATCCTACAGTACCTTTTAAAATGTGGAAAATGTGGAAGGTCAGGTTTCAGCTACAAAAAAATCAGTCTAATGAGGAGAACCAGACAAATGGAAACTCACTCTCTTTTCACCATCTACGGATCTGCACTTTTCTCAGATTTTATGACAGGTGTAAGTCCTGTATTTGCAAATTTAGATTGTGAACAAAATTGTGTTTAAAGTGATAATATGCAAAGTAGGACAAAACAGTTATCTACCCAAAACAGTTTGTGACTTTCTGTCAACATCATTGTTAAGTAAAAGGCATCAACAATAATAATAGATAAAATAAAAAAAATGACCATATTGGTGTTCAGTGATGTTTGCCTCCTCATGAGATAGAACCCAGTGGGCTCCTTGAAGCCAGTAGCAAATCTGACTTTGTTTCCTGGAGCATAGAAATATGTGAGGTTCTCCAGATGTGGAGAAGAAGTCTCTAAGACAGTACTGGAAAAGATTTATTCCAACACCCAGTCAGACTGTTGCTAATTAAATTAGATCAGACAGTGAGGAATTGTTGAATTACATATGTCCTCATTACTGACAATTTTGGCAATATTATATAATTCTAATTCTAATAATTTTAATTGTAATGTAATGTAATAATATCGCCAGTCTGGTCTAGTGGTTAAGGCACCAGGCTAGAAACCAGAACATTGTGAGTTCTAGTCCTGCTTTAGGGATGACAAGCAACTGGGTGACTTTGGGGTAGTCACTTTTCTCCCATCCCAACTCACCGCACAGGGTTGTTCTTGTTTGGAATATAGGAGGAGGAAGGAGTATTACGTATGTTTGCCACTATGAGTTTATAATTTATAAAATAATAAAGGTGGGATTAAAAAACAAATTTAAAATCAATTAGTCAATTTATGCCCGCTGGGGTAAGAATCTATAGTATATTTAATCATCTACATCTCTGTATTCATAGAAACCTATTCCCAAATTATGGTTTCCCTCCTTTTAGTATACTTTGTGTGGTTTTGTTTTTTCTACTTTTACGAATATATTTTGTTAACATTTCCAATGTTAATTTTCAGTGATCATTCTATGCCAAACACCATTTAGTGGAGGCTCACTAAATTATATATCTTCAAAAAAGGGAAAAAAAATGGATCCAGGAAATTACAGACCTATCAGCCTGACCTCAATACCTGGCAAGATTCTGGAAAAGATAATCAAGCAACAAATCAGCGAACACCTAAAGGCAAACAAAGTCATTACTAAACGCCAATATGGGTTTGTCAAAAACAGATCATGCCAGACAAATCTTATTTCATTCTTTGACCAAGTGACAAAATTAGTGGACCAGAGGAATGCTGTGGACATAATTTACTTGGACTTCAGTAAGGCATTTGATAAGTAGATCACAACCTACTACTTGATAAGATAGAAAAATGTGGGTTAGACAGCATCACCACCAGATGGCTTCCTAGCTGGCTGACCGGCCATACTCAGCATGTGGTCCTCAATGGAATGCATCTACATGGAGGGAAGTGTGTAGTGGGGTGCCCTAGGGCTCTGTTCTGGGCCCAGTGCTCTTCAATATCTTCATTAATGACTTGGATGAGGGGATAGATGGGGAACTCATCAAATTTGCAGACGACATCAAGCTGGCAGGAATAGCCAATACTCCAGAAGATAGGCTTAAGATACAGAAGGATCTTGACAGACTTGAACATTGGGCACTATCTAAGAAAATGAAATTCAATGGTGAAAAAAGTAAGGTTCTACATTTAGGCAAGAAAAACCAAATGCACAGGTATAGTATAGGTGGTACATTGCTCAATAATAGTAACTGTGAGAGGGATCTCAGAGTCCTAGTGCACAATCACTTAAATATGAGCCAGCAGTGTGCTGCAGCTGCCAAAAAAGCCAACACAGTGCGAAGTATTAATACTGCTTTACAATTCTTTGGTAAGGCCACCCTTGGAATACTGCATCCAGTTTTGGTCACCATGATGTAAAAAAGATGTTGAGACTCTAGAAAGAGTACAGAGAAGAGCAACAAATATGATTAGGGAACTGGAGGCTAAAACATATTAGGAATGGTTGCTGGAATTGGGTATGTATAGTTTAATGACAAGGGGTGACATAGTTTAAGGACAAGGTGTGACATCATAGCAGTGTTCCAATATCTCAGAAGAGGAAGTCAAGCTATTCTCCAAAACGCCTGAAGGCAGGACAAAAAGCAATGGATGGAAACTAATGAAGGAGAGAAGCAAGCTGGAACTAAGGAGAAATTTCCTGACAGTTAGAACAATTAATCAGTGGAACAGCCTGCCTCCAGAAGCGGTGAATGCTCCAACAGTGGAAGTTTTTAAGAAGAGACTGGACAGCATTTGTCTGAAATGGTATGGGGTTTCCTGCCTGAGCAGGGGATTGGACTAGATGACCTCCCAGGTATCTTCCAACTTTATTGTTATTATCTCAATCAGTTATATAAAGTATAATCTCATAGAATTGAATTTAGAAATATTATCTGTGGTTTTAAGGGCCAAAACAACATGGTATTAATTGCATTATTAATGACATTTGTGAGAAAGCTAAAGCAATTCCTTAATTGTGTGTCAAACAATGCTTCAATTGCACATCAAGACTGTCCTAACTCTAGGAGGGAACTTTTATTTGACTAACATTCTTGATTTTTTTCTTCCATTGTAAGGTCAGTTTCAGAATAGGAAACTGTGGCTTAGGAGAAAAATATTTAAATACATTGGAAGAACTGTTGTTAAATGAAAAATTGAAGGTACTGAATATGCTTGATTGTAATGATCTATCAACGTCTGATGGAAGAATGTGAAAGAAAGCAATAAGCCAGGCAAGGAATCTACTAATATGAAGATCAAGCTCTTAGGCTAGTATTTTATGCGACTTGGTGGAGCTAGATTGGGTCATACTGGTTAGCTGATAATTCTCCTTGTATAGAAAAGTAAATGATGAGCTTGATGTAAGATTTGTTTGTAAGACTTGTCTTAGAAATATGGTTTGGAGATACAATAAGGACCTGAGTCACATGCTATGCATAGTAGCTTGGAGTTGCAGAATTCTTTTTTTTAAAAAGAATATTTAAATTATTATTTTTTATTATTTATTTAATTATTTTAGTATTTGCAACAGATGGCATATAGAAAATCCCCATGATTAATGCTACACAACAAAGGAAGCCTGATTGCAAGGGAAAGTGGTATAGTATGGTTTGATAATCACATTGTGTCAACATAATAATGTAAGTAAAAGAACAAAGAACAAATCAAACCATGCTTATAAAAGGAATACAATTGCTACAATTTAATTAGACTTGACTAGAAATTTGGGGCAAGGAAGTATTTGAAACAAACATTGTGAAAGTGCCACCCAGTAATATGGTGAGTACATTTGTCAAATGAGTTTGTTAGCAGATTGACATTTTGAAGGAAAATAGATTCCTACAGAAAAAGGCAGTTAGGGAAAAGGTGGCAAATGACTACGGCAACAAGGTCAAATTATTTGTCTTTTCAAAATTAAGGTGGACTGAAAGAGCAAATGAAAATGAGTACTGCAAAATAGCAGGATTATTGATCTGGGACAAATTGCGGGAAAGTAAATGTAAAGTGTTTGATAAAATGTCTCATAACAGCACAATTCAACCCAATGAAGACAATCAGGACATATTAAATCATATTGGCCATTTTTACAAAAATATCTTATGGGGGAACCTTGGAAAATGATATTATTGCTTGACAGATAGGATATTCACGTGTCTTTGTGGCTGGACATACTGTAGGTAAAGCATTTTTTTTCCTCTGCCAGAGGCTGCATTTTCCTTCTTGCAACATGAAACAGAGATAGAAAAGGTGTCACAGGCATTTTTTCACGAATGGTTTACTGTGAGTATAAGATCAGTAAATAGTAGGAAAGTAATGCAAGACATACCGTATTTTCCGGCGTATAAGATGACCCGGCATATAAGACGACCCCCTACTATTTCTGTTAAATTATAGGGTTTGGGCTAATAACTCAATATTTCACTTCCTGGCACACAATCTGCATATTAACAACTCGTTTAGCATTAGTACCCTTTTTTTATAAGTGCCACGATGTTGCTAAAATAAGAGGTAAACTTCGTGACCCTCCCAGCCCGTGCATAAAACAGAAATGAAAAGTCTTAAGCCTTTCCGTTCCCAAATACCAAGGTTTCCCCTGAGTTTTGCGCGGTTAAACAAACGGCATTTGCGTATTAATGTTTCTCCATGGAGCACAAAATTCGCCCGAATTAAGGAAAGTGGGGAGCTAAAGAATCTGAGGCTACAGGGAATACCTCTGGCACGACAGGCAACCCTGGGAAACACAAGGACTGTAGTGGCACCCTCAGTTCGCACAATCCAATCCAGAAAGCGCCCTGAGGCTCCTTCGTTACTTCTAACAGAACGTCTCCACGTCCTGCCCGCCTCGCCTTTTAAATCCCGCCCCCTTTTCCCCTGTAACGTTTCCCTGCTCCGCATGCTCTGTGATTTGCCCAGCTTTGCTACTTCCCCGCCAAATGGGTGCCTCGCCTTCTTTCCTCTGAGCTCTCTCACTTGGTGTGCTGCTGCTCTCAGTTCTGCACTCCGTGACCGGGCAAGCGATTCTTCTGGTTGGCGCGGGTCAGGCGGTGCCTCGGCGGGAGCAAAGGTGCTCCCTTCCTACTGTTGAGCGGTGCGCCTCTGGGGACTGCCTGCCCCTCCTCTCGTCGGGGACCTGACAGCCAGCATTGGAAGTGCCAGCATGGCCAGTCCTAGAGAGAGCAATGGCAGCGGCTGCAGCAGCCACCCCATGATCTGACGAGAGTTTGCCCTCCATCACCCATTCGCTGTTGGCTGCTTAACCACGGGTCGCCATCGCCTACCTCCATTCACCCAGCGATCCCGCCGTCCAGCACAAAAGATAAGAGAGGTGAATAGTATTTTCCGGCATATAAGACGACTCGGCGTATAAGACGACTCGGCGTATAAGACGACCCCCAACTTTTGAGAAGATTTTCATGGGTTAAAAAGTCGTCTTATACGCTGGAAAATATGGTACTCATATATTAGGTTGATGCAGGTGTACAACTGTTTTCTAGTTCTTGTTTTGCAGACACTGCTATGGGTAATTAGGGTGGCTTTTGATAATTCTAGCCATAATCTGTATATGCATATGCATATGCATATACATATGTATATGTATATGTACATGTATATGCATACACACACATGTAAACATGAGAATAGCAAATAAAAAGGATCAGAGAATTTTGATCTGGAGCTTTTCACCCATTGCCATCTTGACCTTTTACAGTATGTGGGTAACAATAGCTGAATAGAGATGGAAAGTAGGCATCAGGTAATGCCTTCTCTATTCTGCACCACAAAGGAAACAATTTGGTAAATGGGGATGATGTCAGGAATGTTCCCCTTCTTATCAGTTCTGTGCACCAAACCATGCTCTATAATTGGTTGTATAGCCATGCATTGTTTCATGTATCCAGTCAAATGTTTCTCTCAGGTTCATTCTGAGGCATCAGTTGTAATCGGAGGATTACTTGTATAGCATGTTGTGAAAAGTGTCCCACCACATTTGGTGGAGGCAGCCCTGAAGCTGTCTGAACAGTGCAGTTTCTATTAGGCAGCTCCAGACTTTGCACTATTCCTAAAACCAAGCTCAGCTTATTTCCCTGTCTGGCTCCCAACAGATGTAAGTGTTAAGGAAATCTTAATGTGGGCAAGAAACTCTGGAGGAGGCTAAAGAGTCTATGCCACTTTAACTTGAAAGAACTTAAAGATACAGAAAAGGGCAGAATAAGCCTAGCCCAGTTACTCTACATGGCTTAGCCAATTGATTAGAACTAGGAGGCTGAAGTTAACCCTATCCAATTAGAGCAAAAGCATAGTATTGGGGAAAGTATGAAATATAATGCAGATTTATGTAAAGCTTTCATCCAGCCTCTGGTGTGACCCAAATGTGCTTGTTCCACACTTCGTAAGATTCATCATTGCCTATAAACACATCTTTGTGCATAAGCAAATGATGAGTTGACTTGGTGCACCACTTGTTCAGCAAAACTCTATTTCTCTATTTTTTTTCTTTCAAAATTTCAAGTATGTATTTATTTGCTAACATTTTTCTGTTTGCATCTGTTTGTTTTTACAATTTGCATGCAGTCTTGCCTACTGCTTTTTCTTTTTTTTAAAGAACATTTGATTTTATCATGTTTCTCTCCACGGTACGGGTCTTAACTTTGTAAAGGAATTACATTTTATTTTAACATGTCGCTTTCTATTACATTAATGACATTTCTCCTTTTCATCTTATTTAGGGAACTCCCATCTCTTGCAGTATTCAAATCATACTGGAATGCCCCCAGCCTACTTTGGTAATTACTTCTCAAAGGAAATGTTATTATGAAGTTTGATTAATTCTACTATATATAGTTTTCTGGTGACCATCTTAATAACAATTCCTTGATTAAATCATTAGAAAGGTTCATGCTATTTTGTTTTGGTAGCTTCAGAATAAAGACACTGTGACACATACTGTATTTCATTATATTTCCACTCCCTGTTAATTTTAGATTTACAAGTTTTCTATTATAGTATTATTGCTCATTCCTGAACATGCATATGTTTAAATCTGAACATGCATATGTTTAAACCTGGTTCTTGACATGTTGTCATTTACAAATGTATTTTTGTTTTGAGATTTGATCATGTTAAGAAACCAAGCAGGCGGAGATAGCGAGTTCAACCCTTTCTTTCCTATTGTGATCTTAATCTAGTATTAGGATCTAGCAAATCTAGCAAATCTAGTATTTTCAGCTATCCACTGGCACCAAAGAGACATTTCCTCCATTGCTAATTGTTGATTTGGAACAACAACGTTTGTCAGGAGCAAAGCAAGGAGAAAAATGGACCTGCTACAATTTCAGTAATTATCTCTTCCTGCATTGTTTTTTAAGCAATTGTAAATACATACATACATAATACATAAGGGACGCGGTGGCTCAGTGGGTTAGGACACTGAGCTTGTCGATCGGAAGGTCGGCAGTTTGGCGGATCGAATCCCGAGTGCCGCGTAGCAGAGTGAGCTCCTGTTACTCGTCTCAGCTTCTGCCAACCTAGCAGTTCGAAAGCACGTAAAAATGCAAGTAGAAAAATAGGGACCACTACGGTGGGAAGGTAACAGCGTTCCGTGCGCCTTTGGCGTCTAGTCATGCCGGCCACATGACCACGGAGACGTCCTCGGACAAGCGCTGGCTCTTTGGCTTTGAAACGGAGATGAGCACCGGCCCCTAGAGTCGGAAACGACTAGCACGCATGTGCAGGGGAACCTTTACCTTTACCTTTAAATACATACCAATCATTAATACAATGCCTAGCTTGGTTCCTTTTAAAAAAATATAATGTTATTGAAGAAAGTTCAATAACGATATACAAAGATTAGAAAAAAGCAAAGAAAATAAGAAAGAATAGTGAATAAGCAAAAATAGAAAAAGCAAAGAAAAGATTATAAATCTTGATATTTAAAAATTGTTCGTAGCATTATATGTATTTGAACTCAGAGATGTATGATTTTTTTTTACAAGTCCACCACATATGGTAAAATGACTATGATGTCCACATTTCCAACATAAATTTGAATGAATACTTTTTATTCTTTCTAGACAATTTTTCTGGAGTCATATACTAATGGGTCATCATTTTATAAAAAAAATCTGTTTTAGGTTATAAAAAATATAAATTTCAATCCTTTTGATCACTTATTTTCCCACTGTTCCATCAAGTATATTGTTAGCCCATTTTATCATATAATCTTTCACTTATTCTTCTTCCATTTGAAATTTCAATAAAAGTTTATACATTTTAGCAATTACATGCTCATCATTCTACATAGTTCAGCCTCACATTCTGTCTTCTGCTGTTCAGTTCCAAATGTCTTATTTTCTACTTCAAATCTGTGCATATGAAAATCATTGAAGACTAAATTATTCTGCAGCCAACTGCTGTTTTGATTTCATCTTATATCCTTCATGTCCCTGTTTTGAAAACTCTAGAATTTATTAACACTAAATAAGTTAACCATTTTTCTTTATTTACTTTTTTTTTATAAAATGCTTTTTGTGCTGAAACCCATAAATACATTTTTGGGCACAGACTGAGTTGAATGTCTTTTCCATACTCTCAACATGGCACTTATGTTACAATAATTCTTAAAATCTACATTAACCTTAACTTTATCATCATAATAGGAAACCATGCGATCCAAATCTTGGACTGTCTATTTCTATTTCTAAAATTCTTTTATTTCTCAGCGAAACTTATTTTTTCAGCCACATTAAGTAGCAGGCTGCAAAATACAATTTCAAATCAGACAACCCCAGTTTTCCTCATTCCTTCTTTCCCCTTGTCATAGAAACTTAAATATCTCTTTCTACCATTGTTTACGTGGTGCAAAGTTGTCATAATATATATTGTTTGAAACAAAAACATCATTCTTTGCAAAACATTCATTTTTATCACATACATTCTTCCCAACAATGACAATTGTAACCTCTCCTATTTTAATATGATCTTAATTTTATTCCATAACTTTTTTTATTCCATAACTTAATTAATCTGTTATAACATATAGTTAATATTAGTCATAATGATACCCAAGCATTCCACTTTCCCCCTCAATCTAAATCTATTTTCCCCATCAATTCCATTTGTTTTTGCATTTTCATATTCTTTGTTAAAATCTCCATCTTTTGTTTATTAATTTTAAAATAGCTAGCACCTTAGTGTAAAGTTGTTGTTGGACAACATTCAAGTCTAAGTAGTATGTGATGTTTGCAAGGCTTGTGAAACCCATAGATTCTACTAGCAGACTTCTAATGGTTTATAATAGAATGGCACAGGTTTATTCTTCTTATTTGGCTAACATAGTAAGAATTATCCTACCTTCCCAATTTTAATTGGACATTAAATATTTTGTGTCTTTTCAAATGACCTTGGACTGAGTATGTCCAGACCTTTTTGCAGCTGGTTCTGATTGGTGGATTTCATATTTCTAAATAACAGTAGGCTTGAATGTTCCAATTATACTTAAGTGCCCTTAGTTTCCTAGATCTGACAATAGTGCATCACACTGAATTATATTTTATAAAATCTGCCTGCCTGGCAAATGTTACAATCCATCTATATTCAGTGCAAGTACTTTATATTTCAAAACTCTTCCTTCTTGCTCCCATTATCAAGCTGTGGCAAAATGGTTAGCTTGAATGAGCTAATCCAGATGGTCTAAACATCACTATTGAATTCTTATCGAATTTCTGGGACGAGACACAGAATCAGTGACCTTTCACTTGGAATAAAGATGAAAGTCTTGGATGTACAGTAATATGATGAAAGTTGAGGCTGCATTTACAAGACATTGTCACAGAAATTTCAAATGGTACAACAATTAAAATTTCTCAAACTTTCCTTCCCGAAAATTCTTGGAATGAAAATTAAGAGATCCATATAATTGGCTAGCTGGGATGCTGGGCTGGAATGCAACAGATCTTTGCTTTATGTAGACAAGATTGTATACTTGGCATTCTTTGCCAAGCAGGATTTTAGCTAGCCAACCTTCAAAAAAGAAGTCACCTCCAAATAACGGAGAGATGTTAATGAGAACTGTGGACTAGGTAGAGCTCTGTGATGACCTCTTTTCTGTATTCTTTGCTAAATCCATTTCCTTATAGCCATGGGGGCTAGCCTTAGGACCTAGAACCTTATACAATTTCCAAATCTCTTTTTACAGCTCTTTGATTTCCTGTAATTACAACTGATGCCCATTCTTTGGTCAACATGATCTTCTAATATTGATCCAAATCCTCGTCACCTCCCATTTGGACTATTGTAATACCCTCTACTTGGGCTGTCCTTGAAAAGTATTCAGAAGCTTCATTTAGTTCAAAATGTAGTGGCCTATACAATTGAGCCACTTCTTTTGTGGGAGCTTCATTGGCTATCTACCAATTTGCTTTCAAGTGCAATTCAGAGTGTTGATTTAAAGCCCTACATGGTTTGGGGCCAGGTTATTTGAAGGACCTTTTCTCTCCAGTTACATCTATCCAAACCACCAAAGTGAGAAGGCAGGACATGTTATGAGTCCCATGTGTTAGGGAAGTACATCTAGTGAGACCGAAAAAAAGTTACTTCTCTGGGGTGGCTCCCTCCCTATGGAATATAATTGCCCTGGACATAAGATTTACCCTCACACTGGTACTGTTTTGGAAGGCTCTTAAGAAGTATTTCTGTCAGTGGGGCTGGGGACCCCAATTGATGTGGACCTAATCTGGTGACTGGTTTGATTGTATTTGGTGCTGCCATGTGTGTGTGTGTGTGAGTGTATCTCTCTATCTCTATCTCTATCTCTATCTCTATCTCTATCTCTATCTCTATCTCTATCTCTATCTCTATCTCTATCTCTATCTCTATCTCTATCTCTATCTCTATCTCTATCTCTACCTCTACCTCTATCTCTATCTCTATCTCTATCTATCTCTATCATCTCTGTCTCTGTATATCTATCTATCTATCTATCTATCTATCTATCTATCTATCTATCTATCTATCTATCTATCTATCCATACACACACACACACACACACACACACATAGTGTTTTTTGATACACCTGTTGGCCCAAATATGAGAAGAAGAAATCTTTTGCATGTATCAGCTCAATCTAGGGCCGTCCACAGGTCGCAGTCACTACTGCAATATCATTTTGTGTGTTAAATTTTATATATGTTTTTAATTAATTTAATTTAATTTAATATTTGCATTTGTATACCGCCCTTTCCCTGAGGACTCAGGGCGGTTTACAGGGAATTAAAAATCAAAACATACAAAAGTTAAAACCAATTTAAAAAGCATTAAATTCACCCTGTACATTAAAACCCCAGTTAAAAATTTTCCCCTCAGCCTGGGCCCGAGAGCTCAAAGAGCCAGGTCTTCAGGCCCCGGCGGAATGATCGGAGGTCGGGAGCAGTCCTCAGCTCTACTGGCAGCTGGTTCCAGAGGGCAGGCGCTCCCACTGAGAAGGCCCTATCCCTGGGTGTCACCCGCCGGCAATCTCTCACCGGCGGAACCCTGAGCAGACCCTCCCTGTGGGAGCGCACTGGGCGAAGGGCGTTTGATGCCGGCAGCAGGTGTTCCCTCAAATAACCCGGACCCAGGCCATGTAGGGCTTTATAGGTGATAACCAGCACCTTGAATTTCACCCGGAGGGCAACCGGAAGCCAATGCAGCTCGCGGAGTAGAGGTGTTACATGGGAGTATCGGGAAACCCCCATTACAACTCGCGCGGCCGCATTCTGCACCAGTTGAAGCCTCCGAGTGGTCTTCAAGGGCAGCCCCATGTAGAGAGCGTTACAGTAGTCCAAACGGGAGGTCACAAGCGCATGAGTGACTGTGCGTAGGGCGTCTCGGTCCAGATAGGGACGCAACTGGCGCACCAGGCGAACCTGTGCAAAAGCCCCCCTGGTCACGGCTCCTATGTGATCTTCAAAATTGAGCCGTGAATCCAGGAGGACGCCCAAGTTGCGAGCCCTATCAACGGGGGGTAACACCTCACCCCCCATCATTAGAGGTGGAATAACTTGGTTAACCCGAGACGCCGATATGCACAGCCACTCAGTCTTGGCGGGATTGAGACGAAGCCTGTTTCTCCCCATCCAGACCTGGACCGCCTCCAGGCACCGGGACATCACGGAGAGGGCATCACTGGGTTGGTTCGGGGTGGAAAGAAAAAGTTGGGTATCATCAGCGTACTGGTGATACCCCACCCCAAAACCACGAATGATCTCGCCCAGCGGCTTCATGTAGATGTTGAACAGGAGGGGCGAGAGAACCGACCCCTGAGGGACTCCACAAATGAGAGACCTCGGGGCGGATCTCTGCCCTCCTGTCAACACCGACTGCGAGCGGCCCTGGAGGTAGGAGGAGAACCACCGTAGGACGGTGCCTCCCACTCCCAACCCCCTGAGACGCCGCAGCAGGATACCATGGTCGATGGTATCGAAAGCCGCTGAGAGATCTAATAGGACCAGGACAGAGGAGCAACCCCTGTCCCTAGCCCTCCAGAGATCATTCACCAGCGCGACCAATGCCGTCTCCGTGCTGTGTCCGGGCCTGAAGCCCGATTGGTACGGGTCCAGATAATCAGTTTCCTCCAGGAACAGAGGGAGCTGATGCGCCACCACACTCTCAACAACCTTCGCCAGGAAGCGAAGGTTGGAGACTGGACGATAGTTGTTTAAAACAGCCGGGTCCAAAGCAGGCTTCTTTTGTGTATGTGTGTGTTTAGTAGTTTTATATTGTGGATTTATAATGTTGTGCGCCACATGGATTTACTGTGTGTGAGTTGGACAGCCATATAAAGTTGTTGACTAAATAAATAAATAAGTCATTCCACCTTTTTAAGATGGGAATCTTAATCAAGGCTAAAGCATGTGCTTAAAATAGATTCAGTCCTGTTAGTAATAACCCTCTAACAAAATTTTTCTCTCAAACAATGGAGAAATCAGAATTTCACTGCCTATGTATGCAACACTTTGTAGCATCACCCATGCCCATGGCCCTTGAGCTTCCAGAAGAAGAGACCACCTCTTTTAGTTGTTCCTTTGAATGTTTTCAAGGAAAGGCACTCGGTGTGCGTATGTGTACATAGCAACATTACCTAGAGGAATGCTGTGGATATAATTTACTTGGACTTCAGTAAGGCATTTGATAAAGTAGATCACAAACTACTACTTAATAAGATAGAAAAATGAGGGTTAGACAGCATCACCACCAGATGGATTCGTAGCTGGCTGACTGGCCATACTCAGCATGTGGTCCTCAATGGAACCGCATCTACATGGAGGGAAGTGTGTAGTGGGATGCCCCAGGGCTCTGTTCTGGGCCCAGTGCTCTTCAACATCTTCATCAACGATTTGGATGAGGGGATAGATGGGGAACTCATCAAATTTGCAGACAACACCAAGCTGGCAGGAATAAGCAACACTCCACAAGACAGGCTTAAGATACACGAGGATCTGGACATACTTGTACACTGGGCGCTATCTAACAAAATGAAATTTAATGGTCAAAAAAGTAAGGGTCTACATTTAGGCAAGAAAAACCAAATGTACAGGTATAGTATAGGGGGTACCTTGCTCAATAGTAGTAACTGTGAGAGGGATCTCAGAGTCCTAGTGAACAGTCACTTAAATATGAGCCAGCAGTGTGCTGCAGCTGCCAAAAAAGCCAGCACAGTGCTAGGCTGCATTAACAAAGAGATAGAATCAAGATCACGTGAAGTATTAATACCACTTTACAATGCCTTGGTAAGGCTACACTTGGAATACTGCAACCAGTTTTGGTCACCACGATGTAAAAAAGATGTTGAGACTCTGGAAAGAGTACAGAGAAGAGCAACAAAGATTATTGGAGGTCTGGAGGCTAAAACATATAAGGAACAGCTGCTGGAATTAGGTATGTCTAGTTTAATGAAGAGAAGGACTAGGGGTGACATGATAGCAGTGTTCCAATATCTCAGGGGCTGCCACAAAGAAGAGGGAGTCAAGCTATTCTCCAAAGTACCCGAAGGCAGGACAAGAAGCAACGGATGGAAACTAATCAAGGAGAGAAGCAACCTAGAACTAAGGAGAAACTTCCTGACAATTAGAACAATTAACCAGTGGAACAACCTGCCTTCAGAAGCTGTGAATGTTCCAACACTGGAAGTTTTTAGGAAGAGACTGGACAGCCATTTGTCTGAAATGGAATAGTGTTTCCTGCTTCAGCAGGGGGTTGGACTAGATGACCTCCAAGGTCCCTTCCAACTTTACTATTATTAAATTATGAAATTATAACTGGGTCTCTTAGTGGTGCAGAAGTCCAATCACATATCAAGGACATATGGCTGGTGGCAAGCAAGGAATACAGCCTTATATACTTATTGATATATGTAATTTTACTGGGGTGGAGAGAAGTCATCAGTTCAGTTTTTGCATTTACTTGTCCATAGCTTTATGATCAATATTTATTGCTATTTACCCCACATATTAGAAAACCAATATAAATTTATACCAGAATGGCAAAGAACCTGGCTTTAAGCTGATATAAATTAAACAATACAACAATTTAACAAATAAATGTAGATACAGTGGATGGAAGGCCCAGGATGAAGGTATTTCAAGCCTACTAGAACGCTCCTCTTTCATTCTTCATTAACTATCTGTCTCTGTTCTTAATGGTCAACATTAATTTTATTTGGCTATGTGGACAATTGCCACCTCTAAGTGCCTTCTTTCTCTGCCCTCTCTGCCTAACATTCTGCCTGTACTTTAAATAGTGTCGTATTGCTAAGCCAATGGATGAGCATAAAGAAACAGAAACCTGGGACTACATAAGATTTACATACTTAATAACCATATACTAGCTTGTAAGATAAGATCTTAATAAATCCGTGGAATTGTATACTATTCTGTTGTAGCTTATTTGTGATGGAGTGATGCCACTGGGCTTGCTTTCATATTTCAAGGTCAACATCTGATTTTTATCGGACTGGTGCTAATGTCCGAGACTGCCACAGGATATTAAGACAACCAGAGAAAATGAAACTACTTGCCTTATATACTTGTCTGAAATATCTGTGAAATATGTGATTGCTTTTCATTTCTATTCTGGGTACCGAGTTTCTCTTTGAAAAGGATCTATGTTGCTTAGGTACACTAAGATGGCAACCTGTGATCTTCCAGATGTTGTCTATAATACCACACTATTGTTTGGGGCTGTTTGGGGAATGATTTTCTGCAATTTTTGAAGTGTTGCCACTTTGCTGACTTCTGGCTCATTGGCTGGATTTGCAAGAAGATATTTTTGTCTTGCCATGAACTTGCCATATATAGTTCATACTAATTTACACAAGGAAATGACATTTCTGGATCATATCTATGTAGATGTGTGCAACAGAGAGGTTTGGGCCATTTACGGAAGTGGTCATCCTCAGATCAGATTGTTGTATTGGGGGACAAGAAAGTAAATCTAGAAAAAGAACCCCAGTCCTGCTTAATTTTCTTTGAAATCAATTGGATTTCACACTCAAAATTTTTTATCAAGCCTCCAGTAGAATAAATAATTATAAGAGACAAGTCTATTGAATGTAGTGGGACTTACTCCTAGGTAAGTATGCATAGGATTGCACTTTAAGGCCATTTGATCTGATACATCTTTTTTCAAGCCTTTATTTTAAGAGAAAAAAGGGTAGAATATAGGGCTTTTACATATTAAAATACACCAACCCCAATGTTTTTGCCAGAGTGTGAAAACATTAATGACCTCTAATAGGAAATCCTTTTTCCAAGAAAGTTCAGACTGAAAAAGAATAAGAATATATTTCTTTCCCTCCCTTTCACCAGCAATACTTGAATTAGAGGTGCATTTTAGTACTTCTTTAACTCTCTGACATTGTGGGTAGTGATGGTAGCAATGATAAGGATAGGTGGAGAGGTTTCTCTTTTTTCCCTCATGAAACACATCCTGAAAAGTATTTTTTTCATTATGCACCAATAATGGGAAGAAGGAGAAAGGACATGTGGATGAAAAAGCATTCTGTATAGCAAGTCAAAAAACATCTAGCAATGAAAATTCAAAATAGAATCTCTGTGATTTTTCTTTTGTTTGTTTTCCTGGTGTGAAAAGTTCCACAGACAATTAACTTCAAATGCAGAGCCACATCAGCTGCCTCTTCAAAGCCACACTGTAAACACTTTAGAGCTGTATTCTTTTTGTCCTTAACCTTTCTTTCTTTCTTTCTTTTTAAAAGGAAATTTGACTGTAAACACAACACAATTATTACTAAGTTTCAATACATGCAAAAGTCCTACATCTTTCTTCTTTGAAAGAATGGCTTAAGGCTTTTTAGCAGGAATACTTGAGAAATATTTGGAGGGCAGTATTAGTAGAGGAAGACAAAATTACAATCCTACTGTATATTAACATATGAAGGGGGTGTAGGATTGCAGTATATTCATTTCTTTTATCTAAATCTAAAATACTGTATGTGATCCAATATTAATTAAACATACTATAATTTCTCTGATTCAGTGGATATCCAGTCTCTCTACTACCTCAAATCAGCATTATATACATCTTGGTAAATATTGTATGATTACAATTTCTCCTGTTTCTAATAAATTAGCCTAACTTGTATATATTTATTTGTTATATTCGTTGTTCTAACTTTTCTTTTAAGGACTCAAGATGGACTAGATATGACTTCTTCCTTTTTTTCCTATTTTTATCTTGACATTAGGTAAATTTATTGTACCTTGTAGTTAAATTGAACTGAGGCAGCAACTGGCCCAAACTCAGTCTTCCATCCTTCTGAGGTCGGTAAAATGAGGACCCATATGGGGGCCATATGCTGACTCTGTAAACCACTTAGAGAGGGCTGTAAAAAGCACTGTGAAGCAGTATATAAGTCTAAGTGCTATTGCTAAGTGCTATTTTGGGGGATCTATTGTAACTTCGAACAGTCACTAAGTGACTAGTCATAAGTCGAAGACTACCTCTAAATATATACTGTGTTTCCCCAAAAATAAGACCCGGTCTTATATTTTTTTTGCCTCCAAAAGAGGGGTTGTCTTCCCCCACTGAAACTTGCCTCACCTTGTGGTGGTGGCAGCACTGCCAGCCCCATCCAGCAGGACCCCGTGTGGCCTCTGACCCACTTTTGTGGCCTCTCGTGGGTGCTTGCATCAGGAGGCCATGTAGCCCACCGCACTGTGCCACCGCCATGAGGCGAGGCAGATATGGGAGGGGGTGGAGGTGCCCCAAGCACCCCATAAGCGCCCAAACACTTTTTGCCAAAGGGAGACAGGAAACGTCATCTACTTGCAAAAGGGTGCTTAGAAACTGAGGGATTTCCTTGGTTTCCAACCGTCCCATTTGCAAGCAGATGAATGTTCCATTCTCCCTCTGAGTGAAAAGTGTTTGGGTACCAATGGGGTGCCCAGACACTTTTTGCCTGGGCAGAGAAATGACAGCGACTGGAAACTTCATCTGCTTGCAAATGGGGCACTTGGAAATGGAGCAAATCCCTCGATTTCCAACTGCCCCCATTTGCAAGCAGACAAAGCTTCCAGTCTCCCTCTGGGCGAAAAGCATGTGGCACATCCAGATCATCTGCCTCTCCCCCTCTGCCTCTGCGCTGACCTTATCCAGCAGGCCGCATCTGCGCCAGACACCATAGCCACCCATGCGCTTGCTGCCACTTGTGCTGGCCACGCTCACCTCCCGGGCTTATTTTTGGGATAGGGCTTATATTAGGCTCAGCCCCCAAAAAAATCAGGCTAGGGCTTATTTTCTGGTTGGGTCTTATTTTCAGGGAAACACAGTATCATTCATATAACACATATTCACACATTCCTGTATATTTCAAGTGGTATCTAATGACTGAAACCATTCGTTCCTATGTGCTGAATTTATATTCTGACTTTTTTCCCTGTTGCCAGGCTGGTTGGTCCTGGAAAGAGCTTTCCCAGGACCACTGAGGTAAACAGCAATAAGAAACGGAAGGATTGTTCAATGTAATTAGGAGAGAAGACAATTGGGAACAATCAAACTTCTGCTCTACTGTCTTCATTGAAGAATGGACTGTCAGGCCTTTTCTTGGTCAGTATGGTCTAGTGCAGGGGTCCATCAACTGT
Organism: Vipera berus; assembly: GCF_964194415.1. NCBI lineage: Eukaryota > Metazoa > Chordata > Lepidosauria > Squamata > Viperidae > Vipera > Vipera berus. The sequence continues at coordinate 248,692,535 of NC_138202.1, read as the reverse complement.
GGGGCACAGCCCACTACCAGGCCATGGCCTGCTGGCCGTGGGGTGCAAAAAAGGGATGCTGTGCTGTGGGGTGCAAAAATGGAATGCCTCAGGGCATGAAAATGGGATGCTGCTGCATCGCAGGGTGTGAAAATAAGACACCACCCTGTGGGGCACGAAAATGGGATACCACACCTCAGGGCACAAAAACAGGGTACTGTGCCACACAATAATGGGGCAGGGCTAGCAAGTATCATGTGGGTGCTAGCGTTGCCCCTTTTGCATCACTCATGTGCTTGCAGCCTCATTTGCATCTGCACGCACATGCGTAAAATGCTACCCCCTCCCTTTCCCTCTGGTCCACCAACCAAGAAAGGTTGGTGACCTATGGTCTAGTGGTTAAGGCACGAGGCCAGAAACTTGGGGACCATGAGTTCTAGTTCTGCCTTAGCTTTGAAAACCAGCTGGGTGGCCTTCGCCAATTACTCTCTCTTAGCCCAACCCACCTCAGAGGGTTGTTGTTGTTGTGGGGAAAATAGGAGGAAGAAGGAGTATTAGATATGTTTTCTTGCTTGAGTTGGTTATAAAAAAATAATAAAGGCGGGATACAAATAAAACAATAAAAACAATAAAAAATGTGGAAGAGGTCTTGGAAGATCTTTAATGGCTGCATGGAGTTCTTGGGCAAGAAATTGCTCAAATAAGTGATGCCTAAGATAATAGATTAAATAAACCCCACTTTAGCTGGAGCATGGCCAAAGTTATTTCTTTTTAAAAATTTGATTTTAAAACCATGATAAAAACACAGAGTTCAAAAATGTGTTGGATTTACTGTAAGGCCTCCTAAGAGACAACTTTCTCACTTTTCAAAATAGAAAGCAGAAAATAGATATTTTTTTATTATTGTTTAAGTGTGCTTGCCAAATGATAAAAGTCTTCTGTTTGTCTGCCTTTCAGTTTTCACCTTTCTGAACTGCTGTCACGTGTCTGTAAATTTCTTTGCACCATAAACATAATGTGTAAGTGAAAGATCAAGTGTTAAGAAAAGCCAAAATCAGGAAACTGTGTTGCTTCCCACACTAACTCCCTCCCACAAATGCCACCTATATAATTGACACCGGATGGATTTAACTGTACTGAGAAAAGTGAAGAATTCTGAGACAAAGGCATAAAATTTAAACTACTGAAAATACCATAGTCACAGCTTTTTTAACATTGAAAAAATAAATCCTGATAGAGATAGAATTAGTGTTTGTTCATAAAACAAAGTCTGGAATATCTTATCTGATACAGTTATTTCAGCTACTAACTTTCATAGTTTTAATTCCAACTTCTATGGACCTCATGCCATACTTAAGAGGTTCCTAAGGGGGCATTCGTAAGTGCACTAATGTGCCTACCATCCCTGTCACATTTTCGTTTTTTCATTTTGTTCGTTCAAATTTGTAATTTTTGTTTGACGAATAAATAAACAAACAAATAATACATAATGTTCTGTTATATCATGAAAACTAAAAAGCATATCTGTCCTACTGAGAATATGCAGTTATGAGCACTCTACAGGATCCAAAGTCACCATAATTACAAAAGTGATATACAATGTACAACTCCTTTGATTACTGATTAAGTCCTGATTACTATATGGAGATAGCCTTGTAATTTTCTTAGCAACAATATAGAATTGGTTGGGCAATGCTTTCTTCTAGGGCAGACATGTCAAACACAAGGCCCGGGGGCCGGATGCGGCCGGCGAAGTGGTTTCATGTGGCCCTCGAAGCCATCCTGGAAACAGTGAGGGAACGGCCCCCACTGCCTTGGCCCTGGCCCAGAGACCCTCCTTCTGCCAGAGACCCTCAGATCTGTCCCACTCCTGCCCATGCCCCCATAGGCACCCTTGATGTGAACGATGTAGAGCTGGCCACGCCCACCCAGTAGGCCATACACACTCTAGCCACGCCCACCCAGTAGGCCATGCCCACCCAGGCCACGCCCACCCGGCCTCCTGAGGGCAACCGCAATGCTGTTGTGGCCCTCAATGAAATTGAGTTTGACACCCCTGTTCTAGGGTGTTTTTTAAATTTCCTTACTTAGCCTATATATGAATTCTAGGATTCCTTGGTAGTTCCCCATTCAAGAAGTACCAAGACCGGGCTTTGCTCAATATTAAAAATTATGCCAAGCTTATGAGAAGCAAAACACTTCATTTTAGACTTTTGAAAATTGATGGAAAATTACATTGTGGTTTTTTAACAATTCTCCTCCCTCCATTTTTATGGCACATATATGTGGGTTTCTGGAGGCTGGTAGTAAGATATGGGAATTTTAAATGCTACATTGCTCACCAGTGACTTAGTGTATCCCAACTCCTTTGATGTGTCTAAAAGAAGTAAACACTGTTTGTAAGATACAAACCTTTATTCTATATTAACTCTTGAGTCATGTGTAAGCGTGCTTAACTTTTGTGCCAAAATCTGATTTAAAACATTTGTTAGCCCGTGGGAGAATTTGAACATGGCAACAACTTGCTATTTGTATCTTGAACTAAATAAATGAACCTGCTCCATGTTTCCTATTCTGCTATATAAACTGGAAAAAGAGATGCAAAGAAGTTGATAGTTAACAAACTTATCAAGGAATGTAACGTTTGGCACCAATTCCAGAAAGACTGTGTAATGGCCTTAAAAATACAGAAAGCTATTTGGATTTTTTTAATTCTAGGAACTATTGGTAAAGGAAACCATTGCTACACCATTAATAATAAAAACACAAATGTATTTGGTGGTTGCTGTAAACAAATCATTGACCCTGTGCACCAACATGGCCTGTACTGCACCCAATTTACCACTGTTAGACATTCCAGCATAAAAATTAAATGAGAAATTTTGAGGGCTGTTGAGTCCTGTATATTTTCACCATCAATAAGCATGCTGTTATTTAGAACAGGGGTTTCTGTAATTGTGATACGCTGGGAAAATAGAAAATATTCAGTAGTTATTAAGTCCCTCACATTTCAATTTCTGAATGGGGGTGTTCTGAGCAGAATGTTTAGGCTCTGAATGATACTTGCAGCTCCCCCATTCTGGGACCAGATTTGCAAATCAAGGTCACCTCCTTTGTAAGGAGAGAGAAAGAGAACCAGCATTTCCCAATAGATAGCAATATTATTTAGTGGATTGTCTGTCAAGTGAGATAAAAGAGAAGTTTTGATAAGATATCCTAAACCAGTGTTTCTCAATGTGTGGACTTCAACTCCCAGAATTCCACAGCCAGAAAGATTCTTTTTATTGGAAATGAAGATGATCACCTATCCAGTTGTAGTCTGCTGCATCATTAATTTGGGATAAACAAGTCTGCAATATTTTACAATTTTTCTGGGATCTACACATTCTCTGAGAGAGAAGTTCCCTGAGGATGGACTATAGTATGAGTCCCAAAACTCAGAAGATTAAATCTCTGGTCCCAATGACCAATCTAGATTGGATTCTGTACAATGAGTTTTAGTTTTGAGTAAATGTATAGCAGGGGTCTTCAAACCTGGCCCTTTTATGACTTGTGGACTTCAACTCCCAGAATTCCTCAGCCAGTGTACCAGATTTGAAGACCCCTGATGTATAGGCTAATTCCAATGGAAAAATAATTCTAGGAATTTTGTTATATTATTCTAGTACTTGTGGCTTTGAAAACTATCTTTGTTTTTACATTTTTCTTTCTGAATATATTTTTAAGTAATTTATGTCACTGGAGAATATAAAACAACATGTTTTGGGATGTCTGGCAACTTAGATATAGGTTACCTAAATAAGGAAATGACAATAATAATTTCATATGTGAATACAGAAAAATACATTTAAAGGACAAGTTTTTATCTTTATACTGACTTTCTTTCTCACTTTGAGGAAAAGGTGAAAATAAAGATGAACTTATTTATGTAAAGCAACTGATAAAAAGATCAAAAATAAATTCTTGTCAAAGTTAAAGAAACTTTGCTTAACAAAGGAGCACAGATGTAGAAAGAGCAATAAGAGATTAAGTTGGTCTTTGTGGATTGAGATAGTCGGTATTCCCTGTCTATCCTAGGGATGTTTGAATCACTGTTTGCATCTGAGCAGGAAACAAAAATAACTTTCCTTTTCCCTTTAATTCAGATATGTAGTTTCCTGCAATGAGGACAATGAGCTTTTCCACAATATTTTTCCTGTATCTGATTCTGATTAGCTATGGTGGTCTTTAAATTTAAAGACATTTACACATTAAATTTACACTAATATCAGGCTCTTTTCAGAATGTTCTTTTGGGATTTCTTGTCTTCTCAGGTGCCACTCAGTTTCCCCCCCCCAGTCCTTTGTTTCTATAGAATCCGATGAGACTGAAGGGGTTCAGGTCTTTGGGGTCCATAGACATCCTCTACTTTGTTACCATTGGGGAACCTCAAGGTTTTTTTTTGCTGCAGTCCATGTAGTACAGAGAAGTCCCTCAGGCTATTTCTTGAGGGCAGATACTCAGACAAATCCCAGCAGCAGATATTTCTTTCACCTCACGGCACTCTTTTCTGACCTGTCCTTTACATCCATTTGAGATGGAAAGATGGATACAATTTGGTCACCTGAAATTTGACTAAAGATCAGAAAGATCAGGACAAGGTTCACTGTACAATCACTTAAATATGAGCCAGCAGTGTGCTGCAGCCACCAAAAAAGCTAATGTAATCCTAGACTACATTAATAGAGAGATAGAATCAAGATCATGAAGTGTTAGTACCACTTTATAATGCCTCGGTAAGATCACAGTAGGAATATCCACTTTTGATTGTCACAATATGGAAAAGATGTTGAGAATCTGGAAAGAGGGCAAAGAAGAGCAACAAAGATGATTAGGGGCTAGAGGCTAAAACATATGAAGAAGGGTTGCAAGAATTGGGTATGTCAATCTAGTGAAAAGAAGGACCAGAGGTGACATGATAGCAGTGTTCCAATATTTGAGGGGTTGCCACAAAGAAGAGGGATCCAACCTATTCTCTGAAGCACCTGAAGGCAGGAGAAGAAGCAATGGATGGAAACTAATCAAGGAGACAACCAACCTAGAACTAAGGAAAAGTTTCCTGACAGTGAGAACAACTAACCAGTGGAACATCTTGCATTCAGAAGTTGTGGATGGTCACCACACATTGGAGGTTTTCAAGAAGAGATTGAACAGCCTATTGTCCAAAATGGTATAGGGTTTCCTGCTTGTGTAAAGAGTTGGACTAGAAGACCTCCAAGGTTCCTTCCAACTCCATTATTCTGATTCTGAATCCTCATTTTGGCAGAGTGTTTTTGAGTAAGGTCATGAGCTGCAATGGTGAGGCAATTTATGCAGGGTCACATCAACATATGGACAAAGATGGGAAGAGTTACATGGTTTGCTCCCCTCCTCAAATCTATATTAAATATATTTTATGTCTTACAGTATTGTCTTGTGTGTGTCTTGCTTCAAAACAGCAGAAAACCAGAGTGCTGATATTTGGCATTTTTTTGTAATTATTTTTTTTTGTTATTTTTGAATTCTGCTTTTCTGTCTTGTTTATTTTGTCATTATATTTTTAGATTTTCCAGTTGCAACTGAGGCAGCCTATACATTTGATTATTGATTGATAAAATTGGATTGTGACCCCAGAAGAACTGCTGGGGTCCTAAAAATGACTTAGGGTGGATGTATGTGGCTACAAGTTGCCCATTCTCGGATCATTTGCAATTCTGGAAAAAACTATTTAATTTTCAATAATGCCATTACCTACAGCAAGAGTGTCCAACCTTTTCGTATGTTTGGGTCTCATTGAGTGAAGAGGAATTGTCTTGGGCTGCATATAAAATATACAATATAGTTAATGTGTATAATGTATATACACTTCCTTTAATTTTTTTTTACAATCTTGTGGGTGGGGGGGCTGCATTACTAGCTGCCCAGGGCCACATGTGGCCCACAGGCCATTGGCTGGGCACACCTGGCCTATAGCTTCCCATTTAAGTTAGTCCCTTGTCTGGGAGCATCTGACACTTGTCTTCATCTTTCAGAAATCAAGATAAATGAAATTATTTATTTTTGCCCATATAACAGTCCCCCTCCCCCCAGAAAAAGTCTTGGCCTGAGGAGGAAACAATGTGCCAGATGGTGAATGATACCTTTTTATATCATTAGATCTTAATAATTCTTGAAAACTTAAACTTGCAAATTAACAAATCAAGGTCTAATAATGTAGATTATGGAAACTTTATGCCAATTTATATCTTCAAAACAGTACACAGAATGTAGCAACCCTATGTTTCCATCTGCACATATATGCCTACACACCCACATATCTACCTTAATTTTATATTAAGACCACAACTTGGTGTGTACTGTATAAATCTCAGTCAACAAAAGAAAGTTTGTTTAAGGGCAGACCTAGTCCTTTCATTCTTAACTAATATTCTTTCTGAGCAAGGAGTCAGTTTGATCCAGTAATTAAGGCAGCAGATTAGCAAGCAGGAGACCCTGAGCTCAAATTCCACCTTAGCCATGAAAACCAGGTGGATGACTTTGGGTCACTTTCTCTTAGCCCAATCCATCTCACAGGGTTGTTGTGGTGGGGCAAATTGGAAGAGGAAGGTGCGATGGATATGTTTGCTACCTTGAGCTATTTGTAAAAATAATAAAGGTGAGATATAAACAAACAATAATGAGAAGGAAGGACTCACTGGAGAAGAACCTAATGCTGGGAAAGGTTGAGGGCAATAGAAGAAGGGGACGAGAAAGAATGAGGTGGCTGGATGGAGTCACTGAAGCAGTAGATGTGAGCTTAAATGGACTCCAGAAGATGGTAGAGGACAGGAAGGCCTGGAGGAACATTGTGCATGGGATTGCGATGGGTCGGACATGACTTCACAACTAACAACAACATAAACAAACAAACAAATATATAAATAAACAAATAGTTCAGGTTTGCCCTATCTTACCATGCATACCATTTCTCCTGAGATTATCAACTCTCATTTACATATCATAAAGATAAACATTTCTGCATATGACCATTTTGGTTTCACTCAATAAATATTAATTCCTCACAACAACGCACAAGCTGCTCTCTACCTACAAACATTTGTACATCTTAAAATTTTATAATCTATTTTCCCATCTTTAGTAAATATTTTCTGAAGGTACACATGAATTCATTTAATTCATCTACCTGCCTTTGCCCCTGTTAGAAGTTTTGCATCCAAAAGACATTTGCATTTTCAAACTAAATTTAAGTGCATGCTGTGAACAAATGCAAGTTTTACTGATCTAATGAAAAACCTGCTGTATTTCTAATAGCGAATGGTTAGGGGTTTATTTCTTTTTGCTTTTTGCTTTTTACCAAACAAGTTCTCTTTGTGTTTTACTTACTATCAAAACAATTCTATAGTTTCCCATTCAAAAATAGTCTTTGAGTTCAGTGAGCTTAGTTTTCTGTTAATGAGATTTATTTTAGTTAATTGTAGTTTTGAATAGACATGAGGGGAAATTCATTTCGAAGAATAGCTTATAAAGTTAAATATATTCAAAAAATAAAAAAGATACAGGTAAATAAAAGAAATATTTAATGGCTACAATTCCTGATAATCTCAGCCTTCATTTATTGAAATATTTTAAGATATAGTATCAAGTTTCTATGAACTGAGCTGTACATATAATTTATTTTTTATCTTTGTCCCTCAAGAATTTAATAACCTGCTTAAGCTTAAGCATGTTTTTATAAGCATAAATTTGGAGTATAATTAGCTTTTTCATTTATGTTTATTTGGCATGAAAGATGAATTTATGTCAGACCAACCGGTAATTTTTACCACTTGTTAAAAGTAATAATTATAGAAACAGAATAAAATGAAGAAATAAAAATGTAATTGAGCTTTTGATGACATTGGATATTAAATGATCTTGTAGATCTTGCAGTAAGTATTCTGTAACTGAATATTTTTATTTTAAAAATAACTTTCCCCGGGCACTTGCTCAGAGAATGGTATGATCCTGTTGACTGCATTTTTCATGTCATATTATGTTCTTATTACAGGTGGGGATGAGACAGCATATAGGGCGGAGGTACAAAAACTATCCATATGGTGTAGTAACAACAACTTGCACCTAAACATTGGCAAGACGAAAGAGATGGTGTTAGACTTCTGGAGAAAAAAGGAGGAACCTGCCCCACTTTACATTGGGGAGGACTGTGTGGAGAGAGTTTCCTCCTTTAAATTTCTGGGAGTCTACCTCTGTGAAGATCTGACTTGGAAAGTTAACACAACCCAGGTGGCTAGAAAGGCCCAACAGAGGCTTCACTTTCTTAGGGTCTTGCGGAAGAACAGGGTAGAACAACGGCTTAATGACCCTCTTTTACCTGTCTACTATAGAGAGCGTCCTCTCGTATGGTATTGTGGTTTGGTATGCTGGTCTGACATCCGCGGACAGGAAAGTATTACAGAGGGTAGTGAGCACAGCACAAGACATTGTGGGCTGTCCCCTGACACCACTGGATGACATTGCCAGGGCTCGTTGCCTTGGAAGAGTGAAAAAGATTCTCAGGGATGACTCACACCCTGGATGGCATCTCTTTACTCTCCTACCATCTGGTAGGAGATATAGGAGTATAGCCAGCCGTACCAACAGGCTGAAAAATAGCTTTTATCCGTGGGCTGTTAGGCTTTTAAATGGGATATAATCTCTGTGAACTTATGCAGAATTGACTTGGGAGGCCAGTGCGTGGTGTACTTGGTTCACATGGTGTGGTAGGATGGAGGGTTTGTTGTCACTGTGTGTTGGGGGGAGAGAGCACGGGGGGAGGCTCAGCTAATCTCAATGTACACATGTTGTACTTTGACAATAAAGGTTTTATTTATTGATTTATTGATTTATTTATGTTTTTCACGCTTTATTTCTCATTATTGTTCATTGCGTTATTTTACATGAAGATTGTAATTGTGTCGATTGTAAGTTGTAGATTGGATACTACTACTACTACTACTACTACTAATAATAATAATAATGATAATAATAAAGTTGGAAGGGACCTTGGAGGTCATCTAGTCCAACCCCCTGCTCAGGCAGGAAACCTTATACCATTTCAGGCAAATGGCTGTCCAGTCTCTTCTTAAAAACCTCCAGTGTTGGAGCATTCACCATCTCTGGAGGCAGGTTGTTCCACTGGTTAATTGTTCTAACTGTCAGGAAGTTTCTCCTTAGTTCTAGGTTGCTTCTCTCCTTGACTAGTTTCCATCCGTTGCTTCTTGTCCTGCTTTCAGGTGCTTTGGAGAATAGCTTGACTCCCTCTTCTTTGTGGTAGCCCCTGAGATATTGGAACACTGCTATCATGTCACCCCTCACCCTTCTCTTCATTAAACTACACATACCCAATTCCAGCAACCGTTCCCTATATGTTTTAGCCTCCAGCCCCCTAATCATCTTTGTTGCTCTTCTCTGTACCCTTTCTAGAGTCTCGACATCTTTTTTACATCGTGGTGACCAAAACTGGATGCAGTATTCCAGGTGTGGCCTTACCAAAGCATTGTAAAGTGGTATTAGTACTTCACTTGATCTTGATTCTATCCCTCTGTTAATGCAGCCTAGCACTGTGCTGGCTTTTTTGGCAGCTGCAGCACACTGCTGGCTCATATTGAAATGATTGTCTACTAAGACTCCGAGATCCCTCTCACAGTTACTAGTATTGAGCAAGGTACCACCTATACTATACCTATGCATTTGATTTTTCCTGCCTAAGTGTAGAACCTTACTTTTTTCACCATTGAATTTCATTTTGTTAGATAGTGCCCAGTGTTCGAGTCTGTCCAGATCCTTCTGTATCTTAAGCCTATCTTCTGGAGTATTGGCTATTCCTGTCAGCTTGGTGTCGTCTGCAAATTTGATGAGTTCCCCATCTATCCCCTCATCCAAATCATTAATGAAGATATTGAAGAGCACTGGGCCCAGAACAGAGCCCTGGGGCACCCCACTACACACTTCCTTCCATGTAGATGCGGTTCCATTGAGGACCACATGCTGAGTACGGCCTGTTAGCCAGCTACGAATACATCTGGTGGTAATGCTATCTAACCCACATTTTTCTATCTTATCAAGTAGTAGGTTGTGATCTACTTTATCAAATGCCTTACTGAAGTCCAAGTAAATTATATCTACAGCATTCCTCTGGTCCACTAGTTTTGTCACTTGGTCAAAGAATGTAATAAGATTTGTCTGGCATGATCTGTTTTTGACAAACCCATGTTGGCTTTTAGTGATGACTTTGTTTGTATCAAGGTGTTCGCTGATTTGTTGTTTGATTATCTTTTCCAGAATCTTCCCAGGTATTGAGGTCAGGCTGATAGGTCTGTAGTTTCCTGATGATGAACACAGCCATGACTTTTGTGCTGAGTTAATAAGTCAAAATAATAAATATGTAATAAATAAACTTCCTATACTGAGAGGGAGATATTTTGTGAGACATTGTAATTATAACAAGATAGGGGAACATGGGGAAGATAAATAAAAAAGCAGTTGACGATTTCAGGTCTATCAGCTCTTCAAATCTTAGGGAACAAATAGATGGGATTTCTTTCAATCTAAATGGTGTGTTGGAAGAATAATTTTCAATTAAATAAAAAAGGGAAAAATGTATTCTATAACCCCTGCATCCCAGATCATGATCAGCTTGTACTACACCTATTGCAACAACCATTTGATTCATCAAAAATCACCTTAAATTAAAAGATACTCTCATTTCATAAGACCATTTAACTTTAAATAGGAAGTAATCTTTTGATGTACTCTGAGTGGCCATTATTTATTCCCATACCTAGCCCTTCTGAAATTAGTTCCTAGTATAATGATAGAGGGATATAATTGCCCCATCAATTATGACAGTGGCCCCCAATCCTTTGGGCACCAGGGACACATTTCATGGAAAGAGGTTTTTCTATGGACTGGAGGAGGCGTGGTTTCGTGTGCTGCCTGTATCCCACAGATGGGGCTTTGCTTGTTTGTGTGGCCTGGTTTCTGGCATGCCATGGCCTGGTGCTGGTCCATGGACTAGGGATTGGAGACCCTTGAATTAGGATATTGTGAAAGTTTTTATAAGAAATGTAGAATAGAATCTTTCTAAGTAACTATACCATTGTATTACCCTTTTGTCTTATATTTCTTTAAAACACTTCCATTTCTTAAGATAAATTGTTCTTTTGTCTGGAAAGGATAAAAAATATCTGAAAGCTGCTTAAATCTAAGAATACTTGAAAAAATAATCCTTTATGAATTCTGCTGCAAGTTTCATCCACCAATCTCACACATATATACAGATCAGAATTTAGCTACCCACTAGATTTCCCAGTTTTTAGAATGAAGATACAGCTCTTAACTCATTCAGAAATGCATAATTTATAAATTCTCTGCCAGTGCAAGAGGTTGGGGTTAATAGTTCCAGAAAAGCCTGCATACATTTGCGATTCCTCCTTTGCACAAAATAGTGCAATTTTCTGATTATTTGGAAAGTTTTTATTTCTTATTGTTGGTGCCTCATTTCTTCAATTTTTCTTCTTGGCTTCACTTTGGAGGTTTTTAAATGATTTCCTGTAAATCATGTAAAACATTGTCTTAAATATTAAAACATGCCCTTTTATTTTGTGGACAGTTTGTTTTTTTTAAACAATGCTCTCTCCTTCTCCCTCACTCAAAGATCACTATACAAACAGTAGAGCATGCATTCCATTTTATTTATTGTGTTAGTGAAAATAACATATAGGGATATACTGTAGTGGGAAAGCAAAAAAAATGCATATGACTTCTCTTGATTAAAAAAAAGACTAAAAAAATAACAAACCGACGAGATTTGAAAATGAATTTAAGATTCATTTAGAGAAACTGGAATGAATTAACGATCCATTATTAGCGGTGAGTAAATCTACAATGGAAGTTAACCTCTGAGTAGCTATATATTACCAGGTTATAAAGCAGTCATTGTATAGAATGTCTGTCATTATCAATAGTGTATAAAATAGTCATATGGGGAAATCAACTGTATGTGCCTTGTCTTCCCTGCTTTCCATTGGTATCCCATTTCAGGAGCTCTTTGTACTTATGTTGAATCTGTCACATGTTTATTCTGTTTTGTTAGTTATGTTACTGGCTGGTAGTGGAATTTGTAAATATTTAAGCATAATAAAGCAGTGATTTTTAATGCCAGCAGTAAATACGTTCCATCTGGCATGTGCAATCAACATCTCTAATGACCTCAACTTACCATTTTGTTCAAATTAGGACTATCTATTTTACAGGACAGGTAAGATCAATTGAAATATCAATGGGAAAGTTGTACCACTTACCAAGATAAGTGATATCAGTTGTTGAAACATTGCTATGGGATTATTACTAATGATTAATCTTATTAATTATTTCCTTATAAACAGAATTAACTATTCTGATGTAAACAGTTAGAGGACTACAATCTTCTATATGCTGTTAGGCCAGGACAATAATGTATCATAAGACAGAAAAACAGAAAAAAGAAGGGATTGAAAACAGAGACTGATTATAAAGGCAAATGGAAGGTTCATTTCTAAAACACTTTGTAATTTTCACTATTACATTTGCATTTTAGTCTTTAGAATTTTTTGTAAAAGAGATCAGGAAGTAGAGCTGAATAATCTAAGATCCTGCAACAACTTTATCTAAACTTCCCATTCTTCAAATACACGGACTTCAACTTCCTGACTTCTCAGCAGGGGCATGGAGACTGCCTGGGTTGGAGAAAGGGATGGATAATTTTATGAGCTACTAGTTAAATCTTCCTTCCTTAATCTAACTCTTTTTAGATACCTTGTATTTCAGTTACTGCAGATTTTATATGGACATCACTAATGACCATGCTATTTAGGTAATGGGATCTTGAAGTTCAATGTACTTTAGGCTTAAACTAGCAGTGGCAGTGTTAGCCTGATTATTTTCAGAAGAGGCAACATTTTACATGCACTTTCTCTAATCTGCTGCTCTGAATATATTAGCTGCCAGAATTTCCAGCCACTGCTAAGATACCCTTGTCTTGCCCTATTCTTTCTCATTTTAACATTTTTTTTAATTTCATTTGTAGTATTTGTGTCTAAATTGCCATCCATTTTATCAATTAGCAGATGAGAAGCAGATAACCATCCTTTTCCTTTTTTTATTTTAAAATGGCTTTCTTTTTTTTCTGGCAACCCTTTTTAAGATTATAGGTAGGTATGATTCATTTCCAGCTAGGTGAGTGCCTTTCTGGCTAGACACATTTAAATCTAGGATTTCTAAGTTTACATGATTTTGTTTTTTTCACTTGCTAAAGCTAGATTTTATCCATTGCTTTCTGGGGTTTCTTCATTCCCTCATTTTCTAAACAGGATTTGTTGAACTGGAAAATAGTCTTAAATAGGTTTCCACTAAATATGCAATTAAAAACAGCCCCAGATAAAGGCCTGCATGCAAAATTGGAGTACTTAAAGAAAAGCTTGTTCTTCCATATGAGTAGTATCTTTGCCTATGATGACACCAGATTATTTATTCTATTTCTTTGACACTGAACTAAAGAGTGCATTGTGGGAAAACCATCATGACACATGACTCTGTGCAAAGGAGAATCACAGCATGAGCCTGCATCAAGGGGCTTCCTTGGCCTTGATGCACTCTTGCACAGTATGGGGCTCCAGAGATGAGTGTGTCTTCCAAATGAAGCATTAGTGCAATTCGCACAACACTCAGGAGAGCACATACTGACAAGATTTTCAAAGCCCTCGTGTAAACAGGTGGGGGTAGGGAGAGAAAAGAGGAAAGACCTACCAGCACTAAGCATGAAAAGGGATACTGTTCAAAAGACATTCACTTAAAAGCAGGGGAAAAAAGTAACATAAATAGTTGTTAACAATGGAGCCAGTTACCCTATTAACCAGCTTCACAACTAGACAAAAAAGTGTTCAATAGCATTCTGGAAGAGAAGACACTTCGAATATCCATACAAACTTATTTGGTAGTTGGTATTGTTCCTGGGGACTTAGAACAATCTTAAATCATCTTCAGTGGCCTTTGCTTTCACTAGTAAATTTGTATAAACAGAAGAATATCAAAAATAAGTGTTTTTTTGACATTCTCTCTTCAAGCAGTTCACTAGATACCCTGACTCTTTGTTCTCATTTCATTTTTGGTACTTCTTCCTATCAGAATGCATCACATTTGTTCACCTTGTGTTTCAGAAAAATAATAATTCTGCATTACTGCTCAAAATTAAAACTATTTAAATTATTAATATTTTAATGAAACATTAAAACAACATGCACCCAGATTTTTGATGTTATATTCTTTCAGAGAAGCATGTTGTTCATTTCATTGTCATTACTTTATCAGATGAAATTTTCCTTATTATCTCTTCTGTTCTACCATGTTCTACAAGCATTTTAATCTTCAACTTCTGTTGTTGCTTTAGTGTAGATTAGACTATAAAACATTCCCCTTTCTTACTTGTGCTTCAACCTTTGTTCTGTGAAAGCTATGGGTATCTGGGTATCTGGTCTTTTCAACCCAAGGCCTAGATCCAGTTCAGAAACTAAAGGCTGCATACCTATGTACACAAAGTAGTGCATTGTACAGGCACATATTTCTGCCAAACTTTTCAGGAACTTCTCTTCCCAACAACCTTTGTTAAGTTAGCTTCATCCCAGCTATCATTGCTTCTCTCGTTATCCTGTTTCCTCTGGTAATTCTGTTCCTCACTGGTGATTTCTCACTTCTAATGGCAATGGGAAATCTTAAGCAGGGTTCTTTGAAACAGGAGGAAGAAAAAAAGCTTTCTATTTTCTCCATCCTATATATCCTTCTGAAAAATGAGTGCTTTCATCCTATCAGTGTCAATGAAGACCCTGCATTAAGAAGATGGAGGAAGCTGATCCTCAACCCAGTGGCCCTCATAATTTTCTATTTCACTTGATTAGCAGCAACATTTTGTTTTCAGATGGTCAACTGAAGACTACTTAGTTGACTGTGGAGGAAAAGGAGGAAAGGTAACAGGTTTCTGTAGGCCATATTTAAAACCTAAAGGAAAGAAATAACCTTCCATTTTTCCTGTGAGATGCCAATGTGTGGTTTAACTAAAGGCAAAAAGGACCACAGGCTATGTTTTCTAGTGGTAAAGAGCTCCTCTACCATACATCTTCAAATCACAGTTTTATCAGGAAGCCCTTAGTCTGAAACTGACATTTTGAAAAAGAGTCAAGGCATGTATTCAGAATTTAAACAATAGCCAATGTGACAGTTACATAAAAAAGAGGGGGTGCTGTTTGTCTTGTTTGTCAGACATTTGAAATATTTGTGTATATATTGTCTATCTTGGTGATCAGGCATCATTATTCGAGGGAAGGTGTAAATATGTAACCTTGGTCCTCTCTTAACTAGGAAAGGGCTTTCCTGTTTTGAAAAAAAGGAAAACTCATTGGGTCTCCTTTGATTTTTTTTCAGCCTTTAAATTAAACTTCATATAGTTGTATCTGACTGATTGGCCTTTAAATTCAGATTATCAGAGTAGACTAAGTACCTCTCTCTTTCTCTCTCTCTCAGTAAAAATTGCAATAGCAGTTTTTCATCATTAGTTCTTGGTATCCCTGCTTTCCCAAAATAGAGTGTAGGACTTGGAACTAGAGTTGAGGACTGTGACTCAGATGGGCTGTTAGCAGCAATGGCTTACAAAACATATTTTCTCATTTCTCATGTTCATAAATAAATATTTTGGCCTTTGCTTTACAACTACAAAGTGTGATATGACTAAACTGCAAGGAATTAAATTGGAGAGGGAAAAAAAAGTAACAGTTCATTACAAGAAATTTAGCAGACATATAAAATAATAATAATAATAATAATAATAATAATAATAATAATAATAATAATAATAATAATAATAATAATAATAATAATAATAATAATAAAGTTGGAAGGGACCTTGGAGGTCATATAATCCACCCCACTGCTCAGGCAGGAAACCCTATAACATTTCAGACAAATGGCTGCCCAGTCTCTTCTTAAAAACTTCCAGTGTTGGAGCATTCACCACCTCTGGAGGCAGGTTGTTCCACTGGTTAATTGTTCTAACTGTCAGGAACTTTCTCCTTAGTTCTAGGTCACTTCTCTCCTTGACTAGTTTCCATCCATTGCTTCTTGTTCTGCCTTCAGGTGCTTTGGAGAATAGCTTGACTCCCTCTTCTTTGTGGCAGCCCCTGAGATACTGGAACACTGCTATCATGTCACCCCACACTCTTCTCTTCGTTAAACTACACATACCCAATTCCAGCAACCGTTCCTTATATATTTTAGCTTCCAGACCCCTAATCATCTTTGTTGCTCTTCTCTGTACTCTTTCTAGAGTCTCAACATCTTTTCTTTATTGTGGTGACCAAAATTTGATGCAGTATTCCACATTTGGCCTTACCAAGGCATTGTTGTTGTTGTTAGCTGCAAATTCGTGTCCGACCCATCATGACCCCACTGACAACGTTCCTCTAGGCCTTCCTGTCCTCTACCATCTTCTGGAGTCCATTTAAGCTCACGCCTACTGCTTCAGTGACTCCATCCAGCCACCTCATTCTCTGTCATCCCGTTCTTCTCTTGCCCTCAATCTTTCCCAGCATTAGGCTCTTCTCCAGTAAGTCCTTCCTTCTCATTAGGTGGCCAAAGTATTTGAGTTTCAAATTCAGGATCTGGCCTTCTAAAGAGCAATCAGGGTTGATCTCCTCTAGGACTGACCGGTTTGATCGCCTTGCAGTCCAAGGGACTCGCAGGAGTCTTCTCCAGCACCATAATTCAAAGGCCTCAATTCTTTGGCGCTCAGCCTTTCTGATGGTCCAGCTTTCACTGCCATACATTGCAACTGGGAAGACCATAGCCTTGACGATACTCACTTTTGTTGGCAGGGTGATGTCTCTGCTTTTTAGTGTGCTATCTAGATTTGCCATGGCTTTCCTCCCGAGGAGCAAGCGTCTTTTAATTTCTTGGCTGCAGTCTCCATCTGTGGTGATCTTGGAGCCCAAGAAAACAAAATCTGTCACTACCTCCATTTCTTCCCCATCTATTTGCCAGGAATTGAGAGGGCCGGATGCCATGATCTTGGTTTTCTTAATGTTAAGTTTCAAGCCAACTTTTGCACTCTCCTTCTTCACCCGCAACAAGAGGCTCTTTAGTTCCTCTTCACTTTCTGCCATTAGAGTGGTATCATCTGCATATCTTAGGTTGTTGATATTTCTCCCGGCAGTCAGTTTTTATTGACTGTATAGAGCTTCTCTATCTTTGGCTGCAGAGCATATAGTCAATCTGATTTCTGTGTTGACTGTCTGGTGATGTCCATGTGTAGAGCCGTCTCTTGCGTTTTTGGAAAAGAGTGTTTGCTATGACCATCGTATTCTCTTGACAATATTTTGTCAGCCTGTGCCCTGCTGCATTTTGTACTCCAAGGCCAAACTTGCCTGTTATTCCAGTTATCTTTTGGCTTCCTACTTTAGCATTCCAATCTCCCATGACGATAAGGACATCTATAGTTCTATAAGGTGCTATAGGCCTTCATAGAATCGGTCAATTTCATCCTCTTCAGCACTAGTGGTTGGGGCATAGACTTGGACTATTGTGATATTGAATGGTTTGCCTTGGATTCGAACTGAGATCATTCTGTCATTTTGGGGATTGTATCCCAGTATTGCTTTTCCTACTCTTTTATTGACTATGAAGGCTACTCCATTTCTTCTGAGGGATTCTTGCCCGCAGTAGTATACCTGATGGTCATCTGAATTAAATTCACCCATTCCTGTCCATTTTAGTTCGCTGATACCTAAGATGTCGATGTTTAGTCTTGTCATCTCTTGTTTGACCACGTCCAGCTTTCCTTGATTCATGGATCTTACATTCCAGGTTCCTATGGAGAAAAAAATCTTTACAGCATCGGACTTTCCTTTCACCACCAGACACATCCACAGCTGAATGGCCTTTCGGCTTTGGCCCAGTCGCTTCATTCTTTCTGGCGCTACTAGTACTAGCCCTTTGCTCTTCCCCAGTAGCATATTGGACGCCTTCCGACCTGAGGGGCTCATCTTCCAGCATCATATCTTTTTGCCTTTTGGTACTGTCCATGGGGTTTTCATGGCAAAGATACTGGAGTGGGTTGCCATTTCCTTCTCCAGTGGATCACATTTTGTCTGAAATCTCTCCTATGACCTGTCCGTCTTGGGTGGCCCTGCACAGCATAGCTCATAGCTTCACTGAATTGTGCAAGCCCCTTCACCACGACAAGGCAGTAATCCATGAAGGGGAAGGCATTGTAAAGTGGTATTAATATTTCACGTGATCTTGATTCTATCCCTCTGTTAATGCAGCCTAGCACTGTGTTGGCTTTTTTTGGCAGCTGCAGCACATTGCTGGCTCATATTTAAGTAATTATCCACTAGGACTCCCTCTCACAGTTGCTTTTATACTATACCTGTGCATTTGTTTTTTCTTTCCTAAATGTAGAGCCTTACTTTTTTCACTATTGAATTTCATTTTGTTAGATAGTGCCCAATGTTCAAGTCTGTCAAGATCCTTCTGTATCTTAAGCCTAACTTCTAGAGTATTGGCTATTCCTGCCAGCTTGGTCTGCAAATTTGATAGGTTCCCTATCTATCTCCTCATCCAAATCATTGATGAAGATGTTGAAGAGCACTGGACCCAGAACAGAGCCCTGGGGCACCCCACTACACACTTCCCTCCATGTAGATGCAGTTCCATTGAGGACCACACACTGAGTATGGCCAGTCAGCCAGCTACGAATCCATCTGGTGGTGATGCTGTCTAACCCACATTTTTCTATCTTATCAAGTAGTAGGTTGTGATCTACTTTATCAAATGCTTTACTGAAGTCCAAGTAAATTTTATCCACAGCATTCCTCTGGTCCACTAATTTTGTCACTTGGTCAAAGAATGCAATAAGATTTGTCTAGCATGATCTGTTTTTGACAAACCCATGTTGGCGTTTAGTAATGACTTTGTTTACCTCTAGGTGTTCACTTTTTCATTGTTTGATTATCTTTTCCACAATCTTGCCAGGTATTAAGGTCAGGCTGATAGGTCTGTAATTTCCTGGATCCAGTTTTTTTCCTTTTTGAAGATGGGAACTTCAGCACCTCTTTTCCAGTCCTCTGGTAGTTTCCCAGTGCTCCAGGATATTTGAAAAATATAGTTCAGTAGTTCCGAGATCACATCTGCCAGTTCCTTGAAAACCTTGGAGTGTAATCCATCTGGTCCTGGTGATTTGAACTTGTATAGGCTGGACAGGTGCTCACTTACCATTTTCTTGGTAACACAAATGCACACCCAAATGTTCAGACTGTTGGGAAGAGAAGAATTGGATCATGTTTTACAGCCTGCATGTTGAACAAAGAAAAAAAATAGCATTGATAACATTCATGCACTATGTTTTAAATAAAAATCTGGGGAAAAAATGCCTCTTTGGAAGACATATGACTATGGAAGTATGGTATCATTTTAAAGGGCAGAGGCATCGGTTTATTAGAAACCACATCTGTGTTGCTTTTTTTTTTATCTTTCCATCCACATGGCACTTCCTAAGAAATAAACTTCTCCCATTTCTCTTTCACTTTTAAATGTATTTTGTTTTGTGTACAAAAGTTAGAACTGCTTAGAGGGTTTCATTTAATCAGCGGTGAAGTAGGATCAATATATTACCACTTACACAAAATCAGATAAAGTAGAAGACTCTGCACAAACCAATGTGTGCTTGCTTTTGTTTTCCTTTATACTGTCACTGTAGTGTAAATGTTGGTTACAGTTCTGAGATTCTCTGTTGCCCCTTCCCTTAGGCTCACTATTCAATCCTCCTGAAGGAAAGGGAAGTTTCCACATTAAGTTCCATTGTTTGAAAACAGAAAACAAGCAAATGTATACCAATTCAAGGCACAGTATTAGAATGATTCTATTATTCAGTAAGCCAGAGCTGTCTTAATTCTGATCCAGCAAAAAATACAGTACCAATAAGAATAGATGATGATGATAAAAGCTTGATTCATTAATAATTATGCTTTAGACCAGCAGTCTATACCCCGCATCCCTAGAACACTTCTGATATATTCTCGCACCCCTTATGAAAGTTTGAAATAACAGCAACAAATTATGCATATCATCTCA
The DNA here is from genome assembly GCF_964194415.1 of Vipera berus. Classification (NCBI taxonomy): domain Eukaryota; kingdom Metazoa; phylum Chordata; class Lepidosauria; order Squamata; family Viperidae; genus Vipera; species Vipera berus. The sequence continues at coordinate 248,672,345 of NC_138202.1, read as the reverse complement.
CACCCCCAGTTGGGAACCCCTGCTTTAGGCTATGTACTAAAAGTAATGCACTAAGAAGTAATAAAAATTGTCAAGACATAAAAGTAGACAAAGAATTAGGTCTGTTGAATTTTAGCCCTCTTCTATGTTCTCAGTTGCATACACACATACAACAAGTATGTAGGACATTAAAATGTCATTTACCACAAAGAACCAGCCACAAATGCCAATTTTTTAAATATTCCCCTGACTATCAACCTGACTGAGTTATTCTTTCTTTTGAGTACCGGTAGATTACTTGATTTTCTTTGCTTTTGTTGTTACAATTTGCAATGTATTCAGATGCAATATCCTCAGATCTAACCTTATCTTAGACCAGGGGTAGTCAGCCTCGGCTCTTTTATGACTCATAGCTGACTCAGAAATTCTGGCAGTTGAAGTCCATGAGTCATAAAAGAGCCGAGGTTGCCTACCCCTGACTTAGACCCTGGGTTAGTTGACTAAGTATAGTCAGATGAATTCTAATTCTCTTAGTGCAGCTGAAGTTCAGACTGATCAGACTCTGGTTTCTAGACCTGAAGACTCAAGCACATCCCATCATTGCTGAGTCAGCATAACTAAATAAGCTCTCTTGAGTTGTTGGAGATTGTAGCTCCTGATATCTGAAGGCATTTGACTGTGGCCAATGGATGCACATTGTGTTTATAATATTTTAAGATGGCAATGGAGAAAGCAAACAGAAGGATTTTCTCTATCACTCTATGTTCTGAAGACTTTTACCGGTACTGAAGTACCCTGGTATGAAATCTGTCAGATCAGAAAAGTTTTATAAAATAAATTTAGAAAAAAGATGAGCCTTGTTTGTATCTAAGAGCAGGAATAGTGAAGTCTACCCAATTTTCCCAAGGAAAGGTAGAGAAAGAAAGAATCATGATGTTGGAAGATCCCAGTTAGACTTGGGCCCCGAATCAATGTATGGGTATAATTAAAGCATCTATAACAAACGGTTGTCAATTTCCCTATCTATGCACAACAGTTGGAGCCTGTGGCCAGGTCTCTTAAGGCTAGCTCTACTTCTGAGCTGCTCTTAGTATTAGAAAGCTTTTTCTAACATACTGTCTTGCTGCTACTTATGTCCATTAAGCTGTACTTTCCATTCAGGTACTTTTCAGGTATTTGAAGAGTGAGTGCTTCATATCTGCCCCACCCTCATCCAATTTATTTCTTAAACACAATGTATTTTAATGTGTGTTTGCTGCCCTTAGTCTCTTAGTGTGGGCCTGGGATGCAAAAAGGAAAAAATTAAACTGATATAGAAACTCTACCAGTAGGTTCATTTTCAAATGTTGGCTCAGGGCTTCTCTCTTCTCCTGTTGTGCTATCAGACTGAGTGGTATAGTGCTTGTCATTTCTAACAGTGAAATTACAGTTACATCCAAAATATGGCTGAATGCATGAATAAAAGTAGCGTTACAGACACACACCACTAAGGAAGTATCTAGAAGAGCTCTCGTTCTACTTGCTGGAGGGCACAAAGTGATCATGCAGAGTTGATCTTGCTTAAGGGCATACGTAAGTGTCATGGACAAATTTATGCCCATAGCATAGCAATGAACAAGAAGGAGAGAAGGGACAAGCTACAGCATCCATTCCTTATTCCAAATCGAGAACTAAATCACACTTGGTGGGCCAGAGAACTAATTATATTTTGTATTAGTAAATAAAGTCTACATTTCAGCTCTGTTTTGTGCAGTTATAATAGAATTTAACTTAAAAAATAAGGCACTGCAAGTTTCTTTGGAAGCAAAAAGAAGTATAAAAGAGTAACATTCAGGCCCAGTAATCATGAATTTAAGTTGAGTGTACTGAAAGAAAAAAAACTCAGGAGAAAGCATAAATATGAATTGTTCATTTGTCAGCAAGCAAAGATGTCTACATGTGGATTCTTTATGTAGAAGAAGATAAGTAATATTTCAACATTGCTGACATTTAAAGTATTCTGATTTAAACTAGATATAAAATTAATCCATACATTTAATTTGCAGGGTGGAAGAAGCGGGAGCAAACATTTCTGCTAATAAAGCATATTAAGAAGGATAATTTAGCCCTTAAATTCCTTGCTGATGCCTCCGAAAGATCTATTTTCCAAAACTGGAAGGAACTCCTCTGGAGATGCTAAACAAGGAGTACAGCAGCTTTTAAATAGTACAAATAGTAGAGCCCTCCATCAGGAAATGTTTAAAACCCTCCTGGTTGGGTTCCAATTCAGCCTTCTCCTCTATATCCTTTCTCCCCTTTTTTCCAGTTGGCCCTCCACAAGTATCTTATATCAGGGTTGCTCCATGAACTTTGATCATACGCTGTAAATGTTCTAGAATAACATTTTTTCAACCTTCCCAGGTTTGTTGGTTTGTTTATTTATTTACTTATTTATAACATTTATTGACCACCTACCTTACCATAAGGTAACTCTGGATGACTTATAGTCATAAAAATATATATATCCAGTGCTTTTTTTGGTCATAGAATGCACCGGAATGCATTCCAGCCCCCTTTTTTTGACAGATTTTCCAAATTTTGAAAGTAAGTTTGAAAATTTGATGTTTGGTCCACGTGGACTTGAATCGCCCTGTTGAGTGTAGCAGGTTGGCGGCAAAATCATGAAAACAGTACATGCGAGCTGCTTGTATGTCGAGTCCAATGCATGCATACTTTGTCCATGCCAGTTGTGATGGCGCTGTTCAGCTTGTGATAGGTCATGTGGTTGCGTGCTGAGTGCTTACTACGGTTGGAAACCGTTATGTTTTGTTACACAACTGACATGTGTGGGTGTGTGCACAGTAGTTCACTACGTGCAAAAGGTAAATAATTTCTTTATTTAAAAAAATTGTTGGTGAATTGAAAATCTTTTTTAAATTTTTAGTGTAAAAGTGTGACCCCAAATTTAAAAATGAAAAAAAAAACTAATTACTTCTCAACCACCAGTCCTGCTAAGAACTGAATGTATGATTTTTAAAATAAAAGATTAACAAGATGTGAGTTCCAGCACCTTTTTTCTTACAAAAAAGCACTGTATATATCTAAATTAAAACACCAATCAATTAAAACCAAAGATTAAAATCTAAGGACTCCTGGGGAGAGTGGAGTTGGAATGGGGAAGATGAGATCTGCTGTTCCTCAATCAACTACCTCCACTGTGCTGTTCCCCATTGGGGGCCCAGGCCAACTGGCAGAATGAGCTCTTTAGGCCCTTAAGAACGGATAAGAGGATTGGGGTCAACATCACATCGGGGAGGCAAGATGTTCCAGAGGACAGGAGCAACAGGAGATAAGGCCCTCCTCCTGGAACCTGCCAGCCCGAATCATTGGACTGACAGCATCAGTGGCATGCCTCCCAGGCTGACACAAGTGGGACGGGGCAATTCCAGTGGAACAACCTGCCTCCAGAGGTGGTGAATGCTCCAATACTGGAGGTTTTTAAGAAGAGACTGGACAGCCATTTGCCTGAAATGGTATAAGGTTTCCTGCCTGAGCAGGGGGTTGGACTAGATGACCTCCAAGGTCCCTTCCAACTTTATTATTATTATTATTATTATTATTATTATTATTATTATTATTATTATTATTATTATTATTAATTCCAGTGTTGTGGGATGGGGTAAAAATCTGACCAGACAAGCCACTTCTACTTTATTGCAAGGCTACATTAACAAAATCTTGCCGATCTGAAGGTACACAACTCCTGCTGTTTCCTTTGCAGCCTGAAAAAGTTAGGGATGGACCTTTCTGAGTTTCTTTCTCCATTTATTAAGTAGCTGCAAGCTGTACTTCTTCTTAACTCACCACTTCCCTATGCGGCATCATTTTGCCTTTTTCTAAGGTCTTTTTCACATAACACTACACATTTCTTTTTAAAAATCATTTAGGAAAACTTCTGGATCCTTACATGTTAGGTCTATACAAAACCTACCTTTTCGAACAAGCTGGCCTGGCCTGATGGGATGGGGTTGGGTTTTACTAATCTGTTTTAACCTACTTTTTAATGTGTTTTAACTTATTCGTGGACATTTTGTTTAATCATTTTTAATTTTTGTATCTTGTTTTTTAATATGTATTGCCCTGTTCACCACCCTGAGTCCTTCGGGAGAAGGGCGGTATACAAATAATAATAATAATAATAATAATAATAATAATAATAATAATAATAATAATAATAATAATAATAATAATAATAATACTTGCCTGTCCATTGGGTTAGCATGTCTAAAAAAAAATCTATTCGGGAGCTGGAGAAAAGGATGGGGTACTTGCAGTCTTACAAAAGAACAAGCTTTTAAACTCGGAGGCACTTGGATGGGTTGCTATCATTATCACATATACACAGAAGATAGTATCTTGAAGCACTACTTTTCCTTTTTAAGAGTTTGAGTTAAACTTTAGTTGTAGTTAAAAAAAATCTAGTTTACCAGGTGCTGCTACCAATTGTGTCACACAGCAATGGTTGTCTTGTGATGAACTGCTTGTTTCAGGGGGTGATCAGAAAGTGAAGATGTCCAGAAAGAAAAGTTTGCCACAGAATGATGAAATGTCCCCAATGAAAGATACCCTTGTCGATATGTTGATGGGAAATATTAGTAAATGGGACTTCTAACTTCAAATAGCTATTCTACATGGATTTTACTGCTATAAAATAAAGCAAAATTAGTTGTGAATCAACTAGGTGTGTTAATTTGATAGAATGATTGGCACGGATATTCCACCAAATCTGAGTTCATAATTCTATTTGGGGGTTTTTATTGATATGTTATGAATTATATTCTCAAAAAAATTTCAGGAAGCCAGGATAGAAACTATTAATTTGATATCATAGATATTTCATTTAAGTAAATGATCGAGAGTCAGATTGGTGTAGTGGTTAGGGCATCAGGCTAAAAACCAGGAGACTATGAGTTCTGCTTCTGCCTTAGGCACAAAGCCAGCTGGGTGATCTTGGGCAAATCATTCTCTCCCAGCTCTAGGAAGGAGACAATGGAAAACCACTTTTGAAAAATCTTGCCAAGAATATTGCAGAGGCATATCCAGGCAGTCTCCAAGAAGTGGACAAAACTGAATGAAAGAAAAAAAGAGTCATGCTTTTAAGAATATTCATTGGTTGTTTGCTTCAGCATTAAGTCATTAAGATTGCACTTTAACTGCTCACTGACTAGAACTATTCATCACATAAATTATGTTCATTTAGCCACTGTTTGTTGTAAAATCCACAATTGGCCTGATTTATATATGATAGGAAGCTACAAACCTTGCTTTCAAAATCACAAAAGCTTGGCATTCATGATATATTAAATCAAAAGGAAACAAACACATAGACAAATTTGTGAACTCAGCCAAGCACACTCATCACTGTTGAGTTTTACTTGTAGAGCTAAGGGCCAAAATATTTTAATGTCAGCAGCAAAGGGTCAAAACGTGATTACAAAATTGGTGGTGATGCTTACAGCGTGCATCATAAAAGGGTATGTTGAAATCGCAGTGATTTCTATCCACAAAAAAGTTCAAAAGTTACTCTTTGGTATTTACTTGGGTTGGGGTGGGGTTTCCAAGGGAAACAGAAGATAAAATGGAAATTCTTTACCTTAGACATGTGTGATATCATTATACAAGTAAAAAAGAGCAGAGTTTTCATTATTTTAGTATCATTATGCTTGGAAATAGATGCCCATCCCTATTGGTTAAAATAAACAGAGATATATGTAAAAAGTACTTGAGATAATTGTATAGCAATAGCATTTAGACTTATATACCACTTCATAGTGCTTTACGTTGGGTTGAAACTTAACATTAAGAAAACCAAGATCATGGCATCTGGCCCTCTCAATTCCTGGCAAATTTATGGGGAAGAAATGGAGGTAGTGACAGATTTTATTTTCCTGGGCTCCAAGATCACTGCAGATGGGGACTGCAGCCAAAAAATTAAAAGACGCTTGCTCCTGGGGAGGAAAGGCATGGCAAATCTAGAGAGCACACTAAAAAGCAAAGACATCACCCTGTCAACAAACGTGCATATAGTCAAGGCTATGGTCTTCCCAGTTGCAATGTATGGCTGTGAAAGTTGGACCATAAGAAAGGCTGAACATCAAAGAATTGAGGCCTTTGAACTATGGTGCTGGAGAAGACTCCTGCGAGTCCCTTGGGCTGCAAGGCGATCAAACTGGTCAGTCCTAGAGGAGATCAACCCTGACTGCTCTTTAGAAGGCCAGATCCTGAATTTGAAACTCAAATACTTTGGCCATCTAATGAGAAGGAAGGACTCACTGAAGAAGAGCCTAATGCTGGGAAAGATCGAGGGCAATAGAAGAAGGGGACGACAGAGAATGAGATGGCTGGATGGAGTCACTGAAGCAGTAGGCATGAGCTTAAATGGACTCCAGAAGATGGTAGAGGACAGGAAGGCCTGGAGGAACATTGTCCATGGGGTCACGATGGGTCGGACACGACTTTGCAACTAACAACAACAAGTGCTTTACAGCCATCTCTAAGCCACTTTACAGAGTCAGCATATTGCCCCCAACAATCTGGGTCCTCATTTTACCAACCTTAGAAGAATGGAAGGCTGAGTCAACCTTGAACTAGTCAGGATCGAACTCCTGAAGTGACCAGTGAGTTAGCCTGAAGCACTGCATTCTAATCTGTGTGCCACCATGGCTCATAAGGCTGGGAGGGTAAAAACAAGGATGGCTACAGTGACTGCATTTTCTTAGGAAAACTAAAGGACAAACCTGAAAAAGGGGGTGAAATCTGATTTGTTTTTGTTTATAATTTTGCTTTACCAAAGAAAATTCAAGAACAAGACCGAGAAATTAAATAATTTAATTAAAGACATCTAAAGGACAGCTTTCTGAAATAAAGAATGTATGGCCATTGTAAGAATGACAGAAGTTTCTTCATCTTTTCTCGTTCCTCCAATGTCCATCATCTGGTCATCTACTTTATGAGCTACCTGACAGGCTGTGACACAGTTACCTTTGCTTTGGATGAAAGGTTTGTCATGCCTAGGCCTTCTTTCCTTTTTGTCATTGGTGCCTGAATGCTATTAAAGTAGCAAGGAAGCAGAGCTACTGACATAGTACAGAAGGCATTGCTTTCCTTTTAATTACTGTAGGTTTTAGCACATGGCTGATTTACTTGTCATATTTTGTACATAAATATCCCAGCTGCCCTTTTAAATATACTTGATGGTAACATGTGCAAGAACAAAGGTTCAGACTGCAGTTTTGCAATAAAAGTAATATATTTTAATTGACTAAGCAAACTGGTAATAATTTAGATAAAAGAAAGCAATATAACAATTACTAGGCAATACCCAGATTCTTTCCTGCTTTATAACTTCTTCAGAGTATGCCAGTGAAAGAAATCTCCTGTTTCCAATGCAGTATAGAAAACTGCAATAGATTTATACAGTGATGGGATTCAGCCAGTTCGCACCACTTTGGCAGAACCGGTAGCTAATTTTTTGTTGCCTAGGCCCAGAATGGACTTCTGGAAGCAGCATCCACACAGAGAAACAGTTGTTCACATATCTGAACCCCACCACTGGATTTCTATCTGCCTCAAATTGGTTAAAGTGCATATTCTGAGCTGTTGGCTTGCTCTTCGAGCTCGGCGATTTGGCTCCAAAGGTTTTGTTCTCCTTTCTGGGGGCACATCTGGAGTTTCTACCTTATTGATGTCATTAGAAAAAGGTTCTGAAATGTTTATAACAGTAAAACAGAATTGGGAGCCAAACAAATTTGTATTTACAGTAGAAAATTGAGAAGATATGGGAAACACTTGAGGAGATATGGGACACTCATTTAAAATGTGGGTACTGTCTTGAAATATGCTGTTTTAACAAATCTGTGGGTTACAGTTTTGAAAAATCACAACATGAAGATTGGATTAATTCCATAAGAGTCTCTTTTTTGAAAATTTTAGGGTTTGTATTACAAGACTTGGATATAACTTCTGTATGTTTTAAGGGTGGGATGTTGAAAGGGAAACTGACTCGTACATTTTGGCTTATTTTACATTGACACTATTTTAGTTTAATATTTGTCAGGTTGTAAAGAGGGTGTTGACAAAGGAAGTAAGATGCAACTATGAAGCTAAATTATATTCCAAAAAATATGGAACATGTAGAAGCATGAAGAATTTTGGATTTATTGAGAGTGGGGAGACTCTAATTTCCCTAAGTTAAATCCTGGTTGGGGCAAATACTTATAACTTCTACATATCATATTGATCAGACTTTCTGCTTTGTAGAAAATCTGATCAATATGAACTTTCTCTCTCTCCCCCCTCCCCTGTAGTATTTGTGGTAAAGTGTATAATTCTCCATTGTTGGTCTTGTTTATTGTTATTGGGGGAGATGTATTTTCATTTAAGTTTCTATTTCATTATTGTTTTATTTTCTCCTTGTTAAAGATTAAAAACAATAAAAATAATAAAATCCCAAAATGTTCCCAAGTCAATTTCCAGTTTCTTATCACTCTATAAAACAGGTTTTAGGAATTGATGTAAGCAAGTTTTGCCTGAATTAACTACAGTCCCAAAAATGATTACTACTGAATAAATCTCATTAAACACAAGAGGAATTTTTAAAATAATGTCATATAGAAAAGTGCTATTAAATTTTGAATGATTCATGCTGTTCCTCCTTGAGCTACAAATGCCCCTTCACTGAATGAATGCCTTTTTAGACTGTGCTTGAATTAGTTGCTTGTAGAATGAAGAATTCCAGGCTGATTTGCAGAATATAGAGTGAACCAAAAGATTTTTTAGAAGAGCAGGCAGAGCTGGAGGGTGGAGTAAAGCATGTCATAAGTTTAGAGTCTTTGCATTGCCACAAGAGACCCAAGTCTGACACCTCCCCCCTTTGAATTTGTTGACCCTTATCTAGCACCAATTTAGTACTGACAGTCAGTTGGCCAGATTCCTGTGTATAGGCTTCAATAAATTGTTTATGTTGCAACCTACATGAATGGTCCTGTTTCTTTGCATCTGAGAGGTTTTAATAAAATCCATTGTAATTTCTAGAAATAGAGCTATGAAGTAGGAAATCTCTCATTTTTTCCTTCAATCAGACCTTTATCAGAAGGGAGCAACTTTGTGATCATTTTGGGTTTGTGTGAGTCACAAGATAGCTGCCATGAGGAGGTTTACACATTGACATTTTAGCTGTTCTGGTGGGCATGGGCAGTCATAACATACTTATATAAACTGGTGAAGTTTTCCTGGGTCACACTTTTAGGTTTCCAATTTCTTTCTATCACCTTAGTATACTTTATTTATTTGTTTTATTTCTTTTTACCCATCAGATAGGTAGGTTTGAAACAAAGGGCTAAAATGCTTACTTTTTTAGAATACCTATTCATAGCCTATGATGATAAGAAGTACAGTTTATAGTGGAGCCTGGAATATTGCTCTCTAGTGTCTCCCTTCCCTAATACGCAAACACCTACACCTAATAAAAGATTAGTAGAAATAAACAGGAGATAGTTCGGGGCACGTTTTGCAACTTGCTAGCTTACATCTGCCTAAATTTGACTTCCGATTAAGATACAGCCTTTTAGCTTCATCCTTCTCTTCATCCCATGCTCATTACATTAAACATCTGTTGGGTTGTTATAAAGAGTACCATAAAATAGTGTATGCTGAATAGTTGAAAGCGTTGTGTAAATCCTAAGTTCAATTATTTGCCATAGTCATGTACTGACTATGAAGTAAGAAATGTTTTAAGGGCCTGAAAATGTCTCCCCACCCCTTTTTACATGGCTAGAAGTAGAATGTCATGCTCTGACTTCTCTGCACTACTTTGTTGCTCCATTGTGAAACCACTATTTTTTGAGGTCAAAAACAGATGGCACGACCCTTTACTTACTTCCCTCCCATTGTAAGTTTAACCTCCAGGTGAGTTTTCCTTCTCTGCTTTAAAAGAGACAGTCTTTTCTTCTTATGTCCATTTGAGCTGCATCACTTTAGTGCAGTGATGGCGAACCTTTTAGAGACCAAGTGCCCAAACTGCAACCAAAACTCACTTATTTATTGCCGGGTGCAAGGTGGAACATGGCCTACTGGGTGGGCGTGGCTGTGGTGGTCATGGCAGACTGGGTGAGTGTGGCTAAAGTGGGCATGGTCACCTCAATGTTGCTCATGGGGAGGGATGCCTGTGGGGGCTGGGCAGGGTTGGGGGAGATTTAGGGGTTCTCTGGCAGGTGGGGTGGTGAGCAGGAGGCTCGTTCTGCAGGGTGAGGCGAGGCAAGGCAGGGTGGGGGTGCCATTGCCGCATGGCAAGTTGAGGCAGGGGTGGGGCAGCTGCTGCCTGACATCATTGTCAGAGGCCAGCGAGCAATGGGGGCCATCAGCAGCCACAGCCTGCTGACTCCTTGACCAGTGCACTCTGGAGCTCTGCAACCCACCACCAGCAGTTCAGAGAAGCTGCCTCTGAGCTGGACAGCTGGCTGACAGCTGAGGAGGTGATGCAGTGGGATGTGCCCAAGAAAAGGAGAGCATGCGAGGCCAGGAAGGACGGGACGGGGGTGGAGCGAAACCAGCTGTGCTGGTCACATGGAATCTCGGGTGGCTGGTTGAAGAGGGATGGCTGCCATCTCCGGGGCATACCATGCATGCCCACAAAGAGGGCTCTGAGTGCCGCCTCTGGCAAGCGTGCCATAGGTTCACCACCACTGCTTTAGTGCCTTATTGGCTATACCCTGCTGTTCATTAGCTGCTTCACAAACAAAGAAACACCTTTTCCTTTGAGACAACAGTTGTCTTCTTCTCTAAGAGTTTCTCAGATCTTTCCTTTTCCATCTCTATGAAGTACCACAAGAGCTAAGAGCTTTGCCGAAGTTATGAAAAGCACCTGGATCAAGGTTGACTCAGCCTTCCATCCTTCCAAGGTCAGTAAAATGAGGACTCAGATTGTTGGGGGCAATAATGATGCCTCTGTAAACTGCTAGGAGAGGGCTAGCAGAAGTGGTATGTAAGTCTAAGTGCTATTGCTTCTTAATTATTTTTTTTGAGATCAGCCATAGCCTATAGTTAATCTTGTCCTGTTTGTTGCATCTCCCCAATTTGCATCTCTTTAGATGTGCTGTACTACAACTTTGGTAGGAGGACAATTTTTGCTGGAACGCAGATGATTTCACACCTAAGACAGAATTCTAATGAGTCCACAGGGATGCTTCTCCCAGAGGTCCAGCAATCAACTTAGTGATGTGTAGAGAATAAGGAAGATTACTTTGATGGAGATATGCAAGCTCCATTATCAAAGGAAACATATCTTAAGTCCACAACCAACAGAAAATATACGGAACATGCTTAGAGGGAAACCTCCCTAATTCACTGAAGTATAAGAAAGGGGGTGTAAGTACAACACAACCAAACTTGTAGATTTTCTGTTATTATAGCCATTCTCAATAAAGTAGTTTTAGCTCCCCTGTGTAACTGATTTCCAGGTCAGCTCTATCTGGTGGACCTGATACGATGCAATTGTATCCAAGTGATTAGAAACACCAGTGTCCACTGGAGGATTTTGAATGAGCATTTGTCATAGCGGCTGACCCAACATTAAGGCTTCAATGATTGTTATGATTTATGCAAAGAGCTATTAGTTTCACCTACCAATTTGTTTAAAATATATTTTGGGATTTCTTATTAAGTATAGGGATAGTATCAATTTACCTCAGTACCTTTTCAAACCCGCCTCCCCAAATTGTATAGCATGTGAACAAAAAGTTCCTTCATGAGTTTAATATCTGCATTCTTTATTTACTTTAGAAATTGGATTGCAGAATGGGGGTGGGGGAGGGAGTCCTACTCTGCATTTTTCTCCTGCTTGGTGCATCAAAGTTAAAAATCAAATCAATACCATCTCAGTATTAGATGGTGGTGACAGCATGTGGACATCAGTGCTGTAATTAAAAAGCCATTCCGCTCAGTTGGTAAAATGTAATTTTAGCTGTAGTCACTAGCTGTTTCCAAGCAATCTATTTACCCCCAAAATATCCTGAGGCTTGGACTGAAGAGTGTGAAATGATTGAATTTTAGTTATGCCCATACATAACAAATTTTAATTATAACTCAAGACTGTAAAAAAAAGTTCTAATAATATTACATTGAAGTTCCCCTGCTAACTGGCACCCATGATTGGGAAGGAGGCAGAAAATCTATCCATTATTCTTCTTAGACATTAGACATTTTTTCAGCTGAAAAAAAGCCCTCCAACAAAAATGACTTCTACTAGAATACAAGGTTAAAAAAAAAACTATATTCAGAGTCAGGATTATCTAACAACAGTGTTTGTTAGATGACAAAAACTTTTTACCTATTTTCAAAATATTTTTTTTTACTATCAGCATTTTTGCCTTTTTTTAAAAAAAGACTGTTGTTTTCTAGTGTTTCTTTTTGTTCATTTCTAACTATTATTGTGATCCCCAGCATAAAATATTTCCCATCATGGCTAATATATTCCTAACAGGTCAGTTGTATGTATTGATACTATTTCTAAAGCCCTTGCCAGGTAAAGAAAATTTGTAATAGTGAGGCTCTGTATCAAAGGGTTAAGTATTGATCAGAGTGGTCAGGGGCATACTTGAGAAATATCATACACAAAAAATATGGTATATTGTTTGTTATAAGTAGATGTTTAATTGTAAGAATTTGTGGTTATGACCTGGATTATAAAACTTATGGCATCTTGGTTACTTTTCAAGAAAACATTTTTCTTTTGTAAGTTGCCTCCAACTCCTTCCACACTGCCTCTTCCATACAAACCCTGTATACATGGTATCTTGAACTAAGTCAGGACTGTGATGCAAAGTCCCAAACTGAGAAAATTGACTGATCTCAGAGGAAGTTACATTTATTCTGTGTTTGAATTTATATTAACTTCATGTCAATTTATCCAAAGGGTTAACTGTTCCAATATTTATAACTGAGACCTTGCCATCCATGTTATTTTGCCACTTCTAACTCAAATTTGAATCAAAATATATTGCTTAGCATCAAAGGGTTTTTCTCAGGTTTTCAAGTGTTGATATCTGAAGCTATTACAAAAGTTGTTGTTGTTAGTTGCGAAGTCGTGTCCGACCCATCGCGACCCTATGGACAATGTTCCTCCAGGCCTTCCTGTCCTCTACCATCTTCTGGAGTCCATTTAAGCTCACGCCTACTGCTTCAGTGACTCCATCCAGCCACCTCATTCTCTGTCGTCCCCTTCTTCTCTTGCCCTCAACCTTTCCCAGCATGAGGCTCTTCTCTAGTGAGTCCTTCCTTCTCATTAGGTGGCCAAAGTATTTGAGTTTTAGCTTCAGGATCTGGCCTTCTAAAGAGCAGGCAGGGTTGATCTCCTCTAGGACTGACCGGTTTGATCGCCTTGCAGTCCAAGGAACTCGCAGGAGTCTTCTCCAGCACCATAGTTCAAAGGCTTCAATTCTTTGGCGCTCAGCCTTTCTTATGGTCCAGCTTTCACTGCCATACATTGCAACTGGGAAGACCATAGCCTTGACTATACGCACTTTTGTTGACAGGGTGATGTCTCTGCTTTTTAGTGTGCTGTCTAGATTTGCCATGGCTTTCCTCCCAAGGAGCAAGCGTCTTTTAATTTCTTGGCTACAGTCCCCATCTGCAGTAATCTTGGAGCCCAGGAAAATAAAATCTGTCACTACCTCCATTTCTTCCCCATCTATTTGCCAGGAATTGAGAGGGCCGGATGCCATGATCTTGGTTTTCTTAATGTTTAGTTTCAACCCAAGTTTTGCACTCTCCTTCTTCACTCGCAACAAGAGGCTCTTTAGTTCCTCTTCACTTTCTGCCATTAGAGTGGTATCATCTGTATATCTTAGGTTGTTGATGTTTCTTCCGGCAATCTTAATTCCAACTTTTGATTCATCTAGCCCTGCCTTTCTCATGATGTGCTCTGCATATAAGTTAAATAGGCAAGGCGACAGTATACAGCCTTGCCGGACTCCTTTCCCAATTTTGAACCAATCAGTGGTTCCGTGTCCAGTTCTCACTGTTGCTTCTTGGCCCGCATATAGGTTTCTCAAGAGACAAATAAGATGGTCTGGTATGCCCATCTCTTTAAGGACTTGCCACAGTTTGTTATGATCCACACAATCAAAGGCTTTAGCATAGTCAATGAAGCAGAAGTAGATGTTTTTCTGGAACTCTCTAGCTTTCTCCATGATCCAGCGTATGTTAGCAATTTGATCTCTAGTTCCTCTGCCTCTTCGAAATCCTGCCTGTACTTCTGGTAGTTCTCGATCCACATACTGCCACATACTCGATCCACATACTGCTTACAAAAGTTACTTATTTATTTTTCCTAAAGGACCAAGAACATAAAGATAAACCTCCACTTCAGAGGTTTAACTTGTGTTAACTTTGTATTTTGCTACAGGCAAAATTTGCAACTCATGGGATTGCAAGGGGAAAACTCATGGAAACCTTATTTTCTTATATCTCCTAGTGTTGAATGTACCATTTGATTATGTATACAATAATACCAAATGCCGATACTACCATGTTTATCTCCACCCAGGTCCAGAGACTTTCTTAACACATGAAGAAGCTAGGTTGCAAATGTGAAGGACTGGACTGTTTGTCATCCTCAAGAGGAATTCAGGTCTCCAAAAAAAAAAAAGTTGCTTACTACAGAGTCATTCATTCTCTATATTTCCAGCATCTCAGCTTATACTGCAGTTGCCCAGATCTGCAATGCATATTAATTTTTTTCCTTGGCACTGAAAAAATAGCTCAAATGCCCATTTGAAGATCAAGATGTGATGCTGTTGATTAAATGACAAATGACACATGACATCAATTCTTATTAGAGATTCTCAAGCAAGCAGTAGCTTAGGCAGATTTGCATGGTCGCTGTGAAATATCCATCCTGCCCATATCTCAAAATGATACAGTAATTGTAAGTCAAGATTTCAGACAAAGCTCAGCTGAGCTGTGCATTTAGCCTGTCAATCAAGAAGGATTTTTTTAGACAATGTCTGTGATAGTTAGTGATCATGTTTTTTTCACCTTATTCCTTACACTAAACATTCATAACCCATCCCATGACTTTTCAGGGTAAGCAGCCGAGTTATCGGTTCAGTTGCTTGCCTCATCATATCAGATTTTTATAATAGCAAATTTTTACAATAGCATTGATTTCCCAGATCTTCAAAAGACCTAATATCTTTGATGCAATGAATAAAGAAAGCCAAATATCTTAAAGAACTGTATCTTGGAAAAGAACTGGATATAGAGACAAGAATTGATCTTATTGTATGTATTGAAAAATTCCTTGTGTCTGTCTACCTTACATTGCTATGTAGTACTGACATCTTAGGTTAAGACTTTCACATACTAATTAGATCTCCTCTATGTTTAGGCTAAATAAATGTAAGAAGGACTGAGTTGTACCAAAAGACTTGATCTAGATCAGAGGTCCCCAATCTTTTGGGCACCAGGGACTGGTTCTGTGGAGAGAGGTTTTTTTCAGTGGACTGGAGGGAGCATAGTTTTGTGTGCTGCCTGCATCCTGCAGATGGGGCTTTGCTTGTTTGAGTGAATCGGTTGCTGGCATGCCGCAGCCTGGTACTGGTCCACGGACCGGGTTTGGGGACCCCTGATCTAGATCACAAACCTGTAGCAATTGTCTTCATCTAGACTGTTAATGTTATTTCTATAGGACATCTTGATTTCTTCAATTTTCACTATTTTCCCCTTGCTGGTGGTCAGGATGGCACATTTGTCCAATGCAAAATCCATTGCAATATTTTGGCTGTCTATACAGTGTTGAGCAGCAATTCCATTTCAGATCCTATTTTTCCATACAAATTCTAATTGTTCATGTAAAGAAGGTGGGATAGCCTAGCTGATGTTTTAACAGAATAACAGATTTGGAAGGGATCTTGGAGGTCTTCTAGTCCAATCCCCATCTCAAGCAGGGAAATGGGTACCATTTCAGACAAATGGTTGTGCAATCTTTTCTTAAAAGCCTCCAGTGTTGGAGGACCTACAACTTCTGGATTCAAGTCATTCCACTGATTAAATAAGGAAATTTCTCATTAGTTCAAGGTTGGTTCTCTCTTTGATTAGTTTCCATCCACTGCTTCTTGTCTTCAGGTGCTTTGGAGAATAGGTTGACACCCTTTTCTTTGTGGAACACTGTAGATATTAGAACACTTCTATCATGTCACTCCTAGTCCTTCTTTTCATTAAACAAGACATACCCAATTCCTGCAACCATTCTTCATATGTTTTAGCTTCCAGGCCCCTAATCATCTTTGTTGCTCTGCACTCTGCACTTTTTCTAGAATTTCAACATCTTTTTTATATCTTGGCAAAGAAAACTGGATGCAATATCCCAAGTGTTTAATAGCCATGGCCTGACTTCTTCGGTATTGTAGACAGTGGAATTGATGCAATGACAAACAGCAGTGATGATAGTGCGTCTCCTTGAAAGATTCCTGTCTTGATATTCCTCTCTCCCAATCTATCATTATTGACTAGCAATTGTGTCTTCCATTGTGCCATTGATCTTTGCAGAAATCTTTTAATGTTTCTACTGACTCCTGTTATTTCTAGGCATTTGATTATCCAATCATGTGGTGGGGAGTCGAATGCCTTCTTGTAATTAATCCAAGCTACATTTAAGTCGGTCTTCCTTCTACTGCAGTTTTCCCAGGTCATCTTGTCAATTAGTAGCTGATCTTTAGTTCAGCTGCTGTTTGGGCAGTTTCCTTTCAGCTCAGGTGGACAGAGCTTGTTTTCAATCAGATATTGTTGAACTGCATAGCGACCACACCAGTTAGCAATTTGAAAGTTGTTGGTAAGAAATAATTGGTCTATAAATGCCTGGTGCTGCCCCCTTTTCCTGGCTCTTTCATTATCAGATAGGTTTTACTGCATGTCAACTAATCTTCAATTTCACCTCCTTGCAGTATGTTATTAAACTGCTTGGCAATGAGTGGGCTTAGACCAGTCACATATTTCAACCAAAAACCATGAACTTAAGTTTTAGTGGGGCTGATCAACCCTTGCCCTTTTCTCCACATTTCCGCTATCATTATATTTTTTTTCATTTCAGCTTCTTTTTTATTCTTACCCACTTCCTTTATCAAGCTGCATTTTTCTATTTCTTTGGGTTGCCTCATAGCTGTGTCCAGAACTGCACAGTTTCTTCATTATTATTTCTGATTCTGGATGGTTTTTTCTTCCAAAACTGGTGTATTTTTTCAGGTATGCTCTTCTTGTTGGACTTGATTTGTAACAACAGATCATTATTTCTTTGTTTTTAATCTTTGTGATGGGTAAACACCTTTTCTTCCAGTAGTTCTGCCACTGCTGGCTGCGCTTGCTCAGTCAAAGTGCTTAGATTGGCAGAAAATTTGTCCAGATACACTCAACAGGGTATTAGGGGACTTCTGATGCAGTATGGGTTTATGTAAATTACATCTCACCATATTGTTTATGGGAGGGGCGCTCTGTCTGATTCCCATGATGAGACCTGTCCATGTTGGTTAAACTTCTGATATAACTCTCATCTTCTTCAGAACCCCACAATCACACCAATGTAATGCCTCACTGGGGGATTATTATTAATCCAGTTATCAACAATCAAAATCATTTTATTTTCAATAGGAGGCACTCAGGCACTCATCTGCACTCAGCAAAGAGAAGAATTTTATCTGAATGGAAAGGTACTTTCTCCAAAACCTGTGAAGGAATGGATTCAAGATATGTTTGTTATGATGTTTGAAATTTTTATAGGGTGAAATTTATACTAGTTTCCATCCTTTAAGTTTTTAGCACTAGAATATATGCCGATGTTGGCTGTACAGTCATTTCCTGTAAAGTGTTTGGTTTTTTGTTGTTGTTGTTAAACTTCATTAATAAAAGATTTGCCTTTTGGGAATGGGTGGCAAATAAATTTAATAAATAAATCCCCTTATCTGTAACTTTTTTCTTTCATCACTTTCTTCCTTTGTAAATTCTGCCATGCTGATATTTCCTTCTTTGTGCCTTGTATGTCTTTTTTAGCTCAATAAATATTCAGAGTGACTTCTTAAGACATAGAGTTAAAACTAAATCTCCAGGCACAATTAAGATTCTTCCTCAATGAAAAAGGATAGAGTTGAATTTGCTAGGCCAGGGTAGGGACAAAGCACCCTACAGATGTCTTGAACTTCCAGTGGTGCCATCTAGCACAGCCAATTGCAATGGTTTGTGTGATGGGTATTATAAAACATCTGGAAGACACTATATTGCCTTCTTCTGATTGAGTCAGTCAAGAAGAGTAGTTTTGATAAGCTTCCATTTTGCAACATTTCAGATCCAGATTTCTGGAATGTTTCAAGCATGGAATAAAGAACTGGAATCTCCATGAGGGTAATACAACAAGTAATTCATGGTGACCAACTGGATTTATAAGTGGTAGACAAATGAAGAATAACATGAAACATATTGTAGATTTATTGGAATTTTTGGAAAGAAACAACCAGATCCCTGCAGCGTTGATCTTTTTGGATGCTGAAAAAGCCTTTGATCAATTGGATTGGCAATTTTTGATGAAACTATTAGAGAAAATGGAATTTGGGGATAAATTTTTACAACCAATTAGGGCAATATATCAAAAGCAAACAGCCCGTATAATAGTTAACAATAGCTTGACTGAACCATGTAATATTGAAAAGGGCACAAGGCAGGGGTGCCCGTTGTCACCCCTATTATTTGTTCTAACATTGGAAATATTACTGATTAAAATATGTGATTCGGAAAAAATTAAGGGAATTCAAATAAGAGATCAGGACTATAGATTGAGGGCGTTTGCAGATGATCTGGTTGTTACAGTAACCCAGTCGGATTATTCAGTTGTAGAATTGATGGAGATAATAATGCAATATGGGAAAGTTTCTGGATTTAAGATCAATGTACAAAAAACTAAAATATTGTCTAAAAATATGACAGTATCACAAAAGGCTGTTTTAGAAGAATTGACAGGATTTGAAATAGTTAAAAGGATTAAATATTTGGGGATATATCTGTCAGCCTCAAATGTGAAGTTATATAAAAATAATTATGAAATGTTATGGGGAAAAATACAAAAAGAATTAGATAGTTGGAAAAAACTACAACTATCTCTATTGGGAAGAATTGCGGCTGTGAAAATGAATGTTTTGCCAAAATTTTTATTTTTATTTCAAATGATACCTATACTTAAAAAGGATTTAAATTTGGAGGAATGGCAAAAAGGAATTAATAAATTTGTTTGGGCAGGGAAAAAGCCACGAGTTAAATTTAAGATAATGCAAGATACGCGTGAAAGAGGCGGTCTTAAAATGCCTAATTTTAAATTATATTATGAGACTGCTGCTTTGTCAGCGATAAGTGACTGGTTTAATTTAACACAAAGGAGATTATTAAATCTTGAGGGTCATGATTTGTTATTTGGGTGGCATGCATATTTATTGTATGATAAGAAGGTGGATAGTGTGTTTAAGACACATATTTTAAGGTGTGCTCTGTTGCGAGTTTGGAAAAAGTATAGAAATAAGTTAAGCTACAAGATACCCATTTGGGCAATACCTAAATACGCAATAGAAAATATAAATGTGGGATTTAAGCATGATGAGATTACATATAAGGAAATTTTAAGTTTTGAAAGGAATGTATGGCAATTAAAGCCATATAATATTTTAAAAGAAGAAAAGATTGTACAAACTTGGTTTCAGTATGGGCAATTACAAGCTAGATGGAAAGAGGACCAGAAAACTGGTTTTTCGATGACTGATGAAAACTTGGTAAAGCAAATTAGAGATCAAGGACAAGCACATATAAAGAGGGTATATAATGCATTGATAGAAATTGATTCAGAAACGGAACTCGTTAAAGACTGTATGATAAAGTGGGCTCAAAATTTTCAAGAAGTTATAACAATGGATACTTGGGAAAAGATCTGGGTTAGAAATGTGAAATTCACACAGGCCCAAAATTTAAGAGAATTTTTATAAAATGTTTTATAGATGGCATTTAGAACCTAAAAAACTAGCAAGTATGTATCCGAATTGCCAGCCCAAATGTTGGAGGTGTGGTTGTGAGGATGCAACGTATTTTCATATATGGTGGACTTGTAAAACGGTTAAAGCTTTTTGGATTAAAATTTGGTGGAATATGCAAAAGATATTTAAGAAAAGGATAAAGTTTTCTCCACAATTGTTTTTATTGGGTATTATTACAGATACTACTGTTATAAATATTAAGTTGATGTTGAATTTAATTACGGCAGTGAGACTTTTAGTAGCGCAATATTGGAAGAAGGAAGAACTGCCGACTATAGAAGAGTGGACTTTAAAAGTTTCTAACTTGGCGGAGATGGCAAAGATTTCAGCGTATTTGAAAGACCAATCGCAACAGAGATACATTGTGGAATGGAGGAGATGGATTGATTATATTCAGAATACATATGGGACTAAAAAGTTTCATTTAGCATTTGAATAAGTAGTGGATCTATATGATGTATAAGTAGTTAGTAGTTATTTTATTAATATTTTGACGATGGAGAGTTAAAGTGCAATAGAATTTAATGTCTTATTGTTGTTAGCATATTTTAGATTATGCTTGTTTGTATTTTTATACCCTGTATTCAGCTCTGGGAAGTCGGGGAGGGGGGAGGGGAGGGTAGGGAGGGGTTGGGGAGAGGGGAGGGGGAGGGGGGGTTGTATTCAAAAATGTATTGTAAAACTTTTCAATTAAAAAAAGAACTGGAATCTCCAATAATTCCCTATCAATGGATTCTTGCTCTTAAAAAGTTAAAATAGTAACAACAGATATTATTGAGGTTAAAGCTGATTTATTTTCGATTAGGGTATATTGGACTGGCCCAAGAATGTAATTGAAAGGATGGACATCAGATTGTTATATTTTGCCCTGATCATATTATAATAGTGTATTTAGTAGTAAACCAGTGACTGCAGCTAATTATAAAATTTACTATAAGGTAGACATTTCCTCCTCTTTATCTTTTCTTTCTTAGCTTGCATTTTTAGTTTGTTGGGGTGGTCTCTTTTTCAATTTAATTTCTTTAGTATTGCTTGTTAATTTTGCATGTTACAGTGTTAAATTAAAAATAATTGAGATCTACATATATATGGGAGGATATACATTTTAAGAGAGCTTTTTAAAAACACTTTGACCAATCTTTGAAGCGCTTGTGCTTTTCAACTGCTGTTAATATCAATACATTTTAATTTCACTACTGTGATGTGAATGATTTGGGTTTTTTCCAGAAAGAAGCACTCTAATATCCACTAGGTGGAACGTTTGCTTCTCCAGGGCAAACCAACACATAATATTTTGTCGACAGAAATTTAGGAAATTAGTATCTGGATTCTTCCTATGTTATGCAACATTTACATTTTAGTTTATGGCTTGTCAAAAATACTATACAAAATTAGCTGCTCTATCAGCATCATACTTGAAGAAACTTATATTTAACTGGAAAGATGACAGGCACAACTAGACCAAAAGCAGACCTATGTATCTCTCCCTCCTCCTCTTACTTAAAATAAGCCACAAATCAGAGGTGAAACAATTATTCTACCATAGATAAGTCAGGCTGTTCAGTAAATAACAGATGCTTCTGAAGAATGGAATGATTGTGTGTTAAGAGTACAGAAGCTGCTACCTCTCAAAGCTTTATTAAACTGTAACTTCAAAAGCTCAAAGACAGCTATCGACTCAGAATAGGTTTCACATAAGGGAAGTGTGACTAAATTGGCAGGCTCATGGGACTGAGGCAGAACATTTCCCTTCCAGATCACTGGGCTGAATCTGACTAACTACACATTGAAACTATTTAACTCCTGCTCAGTGGCCTTAGAAGTTTGTCTGTTACACTTCATTTAAGAGTGATCCGTGTTTATTTCACATATAAGTCTAAGTACGTTTAAATCCATTGCAACTGCATGGGCATGTTTAATCTGGAAGATAAATTAGGCTTTTCCAGATTACCGAAGTCCCACAAAACTCATGGTCAGGCAATACAGCCACAGAAAGACATACAAAAATCTGGCTGCCCAATGATACGGCGTTGTTACTTCTGCAGTACCACATCTGAATTATAGCTAAAAACTATGATCAGTATATTGCAGCATCAACGTATAACTTACTTGAAGTTATGATATGCTCTCTTAGTTCTCTGCAAAACATCTTGCCAATATGTTTGTTTGTTTATCACATTTTTGAGCCACCCATCTCCCTGGGGTGGTGCATAGTAAAATGTTAAAATATAAATACAGCATATAAAAATTTAAAATTAGGAAATTTAGAATTTAAAAGGAGGCAAGGATGACTTAAATCTGTTAAAATGTAGTTTAAAAGGCAAAGGCAAAGGCAAAGGGAAGCAGCAACCTTTTCCATAGCTGGGCCTTGGTGGAGCAGTGGGCTGATGCCTCCTTAAGTAACACCAGCTGCCTGCAATTAGTGCAGGTTCGCGTCCCACCAGGCTCAAGGTTGACTCAGCCTTCCATCCTTCCGAGGTAGGTAAAATGAGGACCCAGATTGTTGGGGGCAATTAAGCTGACTTTGTAATAATGCCGCTTGGGGTGTGTGTGAAAGCCCTAACAAGCCGGCATATACATAGAATGAAGGCTACTGCTAAGCTTGTAAGCCGCCCTGAGTCTTCGGAGAAGGGTGGGATATAAATGGAATTAAATAAATAAATAAATAAATAAATAAATACTTGAGATCATAGAGCCATGTTTAACTCCTTTGTGGAAGGCCAGGAAAGAGGAGGCCTATCTCACCTCTAGGAGGGGGGGGGTTGGAGGTTTCTGCTCTTGTTTTGTAATATGTTCACTGGAGGAAGAATCACAGGAGAGATCCAGTGGTGGGATTCAGCCGGTTCGCACCACTTTGGCAGAACTGACAGCTAATTCTTTTGTTGCCCAGGCCCAGAATGGACTTCTGGAAGCAGCATCCACACAGAGAACCAGTTGTTCACTTATTTGAATCCCACCATTGGAGAGATCCATAGATGCAGAACAGCGAGAAAACTGAGGGACAGTTGAGTAAGTCTCAGCTACCCATCTCACAAATATTCTGTGGATATTTGGGGGCCATAAAGAGAAAAGGAGGTGTTTCAAATGGGATAGTCTATACTGGGAAAACCAAGCCCAAAAAGCAGACCCCCACCTTCATTGAAATATATTCCTTTACTGTTTTTTACAAGAAAAACAAAATGAAAATGCAATTAATGCAGTTAATTAGTACACAATAAACAGAAGACCCTGACAGAGATCTTTCTCTTATATTACTAGAACTTTAAACATGATTTTCCCCTCCTTAATAGTGAACATGTGTTGCCATTTTGTATTTGCATTATGTTTATTTCACTGGTGGAAAATCAGCAATGTGCTAAATAGTGGATTATAGTTCATTTTTGATCAATGAATGTATTTAGCCACAGATTCTCCATCCCAATTTTTGGAATGTTTGAATTTGTCCTAAGACTTAAAGAAACAAATTTTACTTTCATTAATGGACTCAATTTTACTGTAATAGAAAAGTATCATTATCAACTTATTATGTTTGGTCCAGTTTGGTCCAGTAGTTAAGTCACTGGGCTGGAAACCAGGAAATGGTGAGTTCTAGTCCTGCTTTAAGTATGAAAACTAGGTGGATGATTTGGGGCCAGCTCATTCACCTCACAGTGTTGATCTTATGGGGAAAATAGGAGGAGGAAGAGGTGTTGGTTATGTTCACCATCTTGAGTTATTTTGAAAAATAAATAGGTGGAATATAAATAAATAAATCATTCTCAATCCAGTCTGGCACAGGAATTTCTCTATTGTTTCCTCAAATCACATGATTCTGGTGGAAATAAAATGCTGCAATTTCCCCTTTTTCCTCTCCCTATTGGTGGAACTCTTGCTTAGCTGAGATGGGGCTTCTCAATCTGTTATCTTTAGAGTTATCCCATTGTGCTAGGAGTAAGGTATTTAATCCCTAGGCTGAAACATTGACAGATAAATTTAGCTGTTCTGCTTCCAGGAAGTCTATTATTTCACAAAGTAGATTGTTCTCGTTGGTAAGTTTGGACATGTATACATGCATGTCTACAGAGTTTGATCATGTGAATTCAGGTATAGAAAGATAAGATTCCTGATTTGGTGATAATAATCAGCACACACAAAAAGCACCTGACACATTAAAGAATAATAACAGGACAATAGATTATGGTACTCCCCATGAAATAAATTGTATACATTGCATTATTTAGATTTTTCTGTATTTGCTTCTCTTCAGAAACACTGCAAGGTGCCTATCATGTTCTCACAATTTCTTATGCTGACTTACTGAATATTAGCTTTGGCATCTTATATGAGGCTCATCTCCAACTTAATATATTTACAATATTCCTATCATATAGATAGATATAATCTATCTAGCATAAAATGTCTTAGTGATGCAAATTGTAGAATGATGCACTCAAGATATCATTTTGGCTTTAGAAGAAATATTTTATTTTGCATCCTTGTAAAAGCTTAGGAGCCTTCCACTAAAAGCCTGAATTTATTTTTTTTTAAGACTAAACAATAATGATCAGAGCCTCATACATTCCTCCAAAACTGCTGGTGGAAATGTTCACAATACAATCCAAAGTATTCAACTGGTTTCAAGGAGAGATTAATTCCACCTGTTCAACACTTTCCTATTGAAATTAATGGATAGAAAAGCACTGATCTATGTCCAAATCATATCCCTACCTTTTAGAGATAATTTGACAAAAACAGATATGGCACGGCATTGGGAAGCCCGCTGGCCAAAACTTGAAAATTCCTTACTTGCTGAAGGAAAAAATATATATAGCTGTGGGTGAGGAGGAGGCATTCTGCAAAGCTGCATGTCAGCTTTTGATGGCCAGTGATTTGTTCTGAATCCAAAGGCTAAACCAAACCTCATGCTGGTCTATGTCAGATGCAATTGGTCCAAAGTCAAAGTTTTACAGCTCAGACTGGGCACACTTTATCCTTCAGGTCACTACTTAAGATAGCCATGACCCTGAGGAGAACCAGTCAACAAAACAGACAGACAAGAGGATGTGATTTGTATGCATCCCAGAGCTTGCCCAAATCACCCCTGACCCACAGGTCAGGCTGCAAATGACAGCAGAGTGCATGCACCTGATCATCTAGCGCATTCTCATTAAAAGCCTGGGAAGAAGGTGGCAGTTACACAGTGTTTACACACAGACCAAACATAATCTGGCCAAGAAATGAGAAAGAAACAAAGCAGGGGAGGAAGTGGAGGTGGAGGAGAGACCTTGTTTTGATCCAGTGGAAAGATGGGGCTGCCGAGTTATGAAATTTCAAGGCAAAACTGCCTTCCCCTTTGTACAAACAGGTCATTCGCCTCTTTTGGACGGAGGGGTAATGTATGCAAAGCCAAAGTAGACAATCAGCAGATTCAAGAGGCAAACAAAGCTTTTGCTGGATGTCATGTTTAAAGCTACAGAGAAAGGTGGGATACATATTTCAATGACCTTGTATTGCCGTATGCTAAATAAATAAATAAATAAATAAATAAATAAATAAATAAATAAATAAATAAATAACTTTGTATGAAAAGAAAACTCTCTTTTAGATAAGATAGCTTATCTTCCTGAAGGGTTTATTTTTGTATGTGGAGGGAACAGTCTAGACCAGAGGTGTCAAACTATCGCGACTTTTTCCCCATTGCCAGAGCTGGGGTGGGCGCGGTTTCAGCATGACGCATGATTTGCCAATGAATGTATTTCAAAGCTCTTAAGAATGCCCCTTCAAACTGCTGCTGCATCTTCTCATTAGTTGTGGGAGTGATGCAAGAGGGAGCAAAACCACTAGTGCGTACAATATACTCATTTACTGTAGTGAGACTGGCTATGAGAGAATACAGTCACTGATTTCCTGAATCCTATTCAAAGGCTGTCTTTACAAGCATCTACCTGTGCATTTCATATTGCTTAGCAAGAAGAACAACCTGTGGGGGACAGACAGGAAATCCAAGGACTGGTTAGTTTGTGGCCAATCACAAAACCTACATGCATGGCCAACTGGTCTTCACAAGACATAGATGCCACTCTGGGTTTCAACAATCATAACAGACTGATAAAATGATAAAACCTAAAGCATTGTTATACAAAGTCGGGTAGCGCTTGAGAAGGAAGGAAAAATATTTTTGAGTTCCTGAATATTCAGGCAGCGTTGTACTTTGGGACCAATCAACCTGAAACATTATAAATGCATTTATGCTGTCAGCCTTTCGAGCATCCACATTTGATGAAAAGAGAGCCCGATGACCATAACATATATACATATTTCATGTGTGTGTCTTTGAGTCATTATTGACTCCTGGCAACCACCTGGACTAGTCCCTGCAGTTCTCTTGGTAAGATTTCCAAATCATTGTCTTATTTCTGGCCTAGGGATTTGTAATGGGAAGAGCTTTGGACTTGGGAGAAAATTCTCTCCTGATAACAAGTTAAGGTACAAGATTAATACCCTCACAATTATCTTTTAAGAATATTCTCAATCTTCACAATTCAGAAAGTCCCTTTCTGAATTCATTGCGTACCGGCTACAACATAACTCTGACAATGTCTTTTACATAGGTTGGCTTAGAACATGTGTTACAAGGATGCCCCACAGGGAAAATGAAAATTGAGAAAAGAACAAAGGTTGAAAGGGAGGTGCTAGTGCCGAGGGCCTGCTCTGAGGAAGGAAAGGAATTGTTTCTTTGTGTCCATACAAAATGTTACTCTGGTCATGAAAGGAAGGAGACAGAAGGTTAGTTCTATGGAAAAGTCTGACAGCATCTGACCAGCTCAGCAGGAGAAACACCGGTTATCTCAAATAAGCACCTTCTGTTACAAGAGACAGCTCTTAAAAATATGCAAAGCCTTGGAGTCTAGTCTACTGGGAAAATATCTTAGTGATCAAAGTACTTTAATGAGAGGGGAAAAAACATATCTAAACTTTTAAGGAACTGTATACAGTTTGTATTGTAGAGCTTTTTAAAATAATAATAATAATAATAATAATAATAATAATAATAATAATAATAATAATAATAATAATAATAATAATAATAATAACAACAACAACAACAACAACAACAACAGCAGCAGCAACAACAATAATAATAACAACAGCAACAGCAACAATAATAATAACAACAATAACATCATCAACCACAATAATAACAATAACAACAACAACAACAACAACAACAACAACAACAACAACAATAATAATAATAATAATAATAATAATAATAATAATAATAATAATAATAGACTAAAGCATACAGAAGCAAGTGACTTATTCTAACATTAAAATTTGGCAGTAATTCTTACCGTATTTGACATCCCTCCATATGAAGTCTAGTTTAGTCAATTGATGATGATCTCTTTGAGAGCCAATTGCCTGATATTCCCCAATATATCAGAATATCAATATACAGTAGCATATGGGATCTTCAAGAGAATTTATGAGGGAAGACAAAGATGTATCTTGGGTTTGCATTTTAATACAATTGATTTAATTCATACTTGCAATATTGGAATTCAACATTCTGGAGGCACAAGCAATAGAATACAGCCAAACTAGAGTCTTGGACTTTAAAAGAGCTAATTTCAATAAACTTAGAGAGACCATGGGAAGAATTCCATGGATGAGAATCCTAAAGGGGAAAACAACTCAAGAAGCTTGGGAAATTTTGAAAAGTGAGATAATAAAGGCCCAGTCTAGCACAATACCAACAAAGAAGAAAAATAACAGCTCTCAAAAGAAACCAGCATGGCTGCATAAAGAACTCTCTGATAAATTGAAAGATAAAAAGGACAAGTATAAGAATTGGAAAAAGGGGCACATAACTAAGTCAGAATATCAGCAAATAGCCCATGCCTGCAAAGATGAAGTGAGGAAAGCTAAGGCTCAAAATGAACTAAGGCTTGCGACCAAACTCAAAAATAACAAAAAATGCTTCTTTCAACATACAAAAAAAAAAAGAAAAAAATTAAGGAAATGATTGGTCCATTAGTGGGGGAAAGTGGCAAGAAGGAGACAAGCAATAGGGAGAAAGCAGAACTATTTAACTTGTTTTTTGCATCTGTCTTTACACAAAGGGAAAAAACAATCCAACCTACCCAAACCACTGCCATAAAAAACAGAATAGAAACGCAAGTTAAGATAGGCAAAAAAATGGTAAGTGAACACCTGTCCAGCCTAGACGAGTTCAAATCGCCAGATGGATTACATCCCAAAGTTCTCAAGGAACTGGCAGACGTGATCTCAGAACCACTGAACTATATTTTTCATAGATCCTGGAGCACTGGGGAACTACCAGAGGACAGGAAGAGAGCTGATGATATTCAAAAAAGGGAAAAAATAGATCCAGGAAACTACAGACCTATCAGCCTGACCTCAATACCTGGGAAGATTCTGGAAAAGATAATCAAACAACAAATCAGCGAACACCTTGATGCAAACAAAGTCATCACTAAAAGTCAACATGGGTTTGTCAAAAACAGATCATGCCAGACAAATCTTATTACATTCTTTGACCAAGTGACAAAATTAGTGGACCAGAGGAATGCTGTAGATATAATTTACTTGGACTTCAGTAAGGCATTTGATAAAGTAGATCACAACCTACTACTTGATAAGATAGAAAAATGTGGGTTAGACAGCATCACCACCAGATGGATTCGTAGCTGGCTGACAGGCCGTACTCAGCGTGTGGTCCTCAATGGAACTGCATCTACATGGAAGGAAGTGTGTAGTGGGGTGCCCCAGGGCTCTGTTCTGGGCCCAGTGCTCTTCAATATCTTCATTAACGACTTGGATGAGGGGATAGTGGGGAACTCATCAAATTTGCAGACGACACCAAGCTGGCAGGAATAGCCAATACTCCAGAAGATAGGCTTAAGATACAGAAGGATCTGGACAGACTCGAACACTGGGCACTATCTAACAAAATGAAATTCAATGGTGAAAAAAGTAAGGTTCTACATTTAGGCAGGAAAAATCAAATGTACAGGTATAGTATAGGTGGTACCCTGCCCAATAGTAGTAACTGTGAGAGGGATCTTGGAGTCCTAGTAGACAATCACTTAAATATGAACCAGCAGTGTGCTGCAGCTGCCAAAAAAGCCAACATAGTGCTAGGCTGCATTAACAGAGGGATAGAATCAAGATCAAGTGAAGTACTAATACCACTTTACAATGCTTTGGTAAGGCCACACCTGGAATACTGCATCCAGTTTTGGTCACCACGATGTAAAAAAGATGTCGAGACTCTAGAAAGGGTACAGAGAAGAGCAACAAAGATGATTAGGGGGCTGGAGGCCAAAACATATAGGGAACGGTTGCTGGAATTGGGTATGTGTAGTTTAACGAAGAGTGAGGGGTGACATGATAGCAGTGTTCCAATATCTCAGGGGCTACCACAAAGAAGAGGGAGTCAAGCTATTCTCCAAAGCACCTGAAAGCAGGACAAGAAGCAACGGATGGAAACTAGTCAAGGAGAAAAGCAACCTAGAACTAAGGAGAAACTTCCTGACAGTTAGAACAATGAACCAGTGGAACAACCTGCCTCCAGAGGTGGTGAATGCTCCAACACTGGAGGTTTTTGGACAGCCATTTGCCTGAAATGGTATAAGGTTTCCTGCCTGAGCAGGGGGTTGGACTAGATGACCTCCAAGGTCCCTTCCACCTTCTTCTTCTTCTTCTTCTTATTATTATTATTATTATTATTATTATTATTATTATTATTATTATTATTATTGTTATTGTTATTGTTGTTGTTGTTGTTGTTGTTGTTGTTGCCATATGAGAAACATATGAACATATCCTTCAGTTTTTGTCAACTGCTAAATTTTGTGACATAATTCTCCAATGGGAACAGAGGTTTCTTTTATGGGTATCTGTGTGCAAAAGACTGAGGGTGAGTGTCACTCTGCAATCAAAGTCCTATTCTTTTTGTACACATGTATACATGTACAAGGGATAGAGCTTCAAACATGCTCACTTCCCCTCCCGATCTCAGATGAGAAATAAATGAATACAATTTCATTCATTCATTCATTGATTCATTCATTCATTCATTCATTCATTCATTCATTCATTCATTCATTCATTCATTCATTCATTCATTCATTCTACTTATTTCAATTTCTATAGCCACCCATCTCAATCAATGACCCTGGGCGGTTTACAATTTCAAAACTATGAAAACAATAAAAACATTTTAAAATAATAATAAATTTACGCAGCAACCAAGGTAGTTAACAAACCAAGGAATAGCATCCTTAACACATCCAGTGCTCCAGGCTCAGGAACACAACCAAGTTTTTTTTGTAAAGCCTTAGGAAAGGCTGTCAGGCTGGGGATTCTTCTAGTCTCCAGCAGTGACACTCTTTGGCTGATGGGATCTGCAGCATGCCCAGTCTGCTAGCTGGAGAGGAGACTCTTGGAAAAAGGTGGCCCCTCAAGTACATGTGGGGGAAAAATGACATTCAAGAACACTGCTAGATAGTAATTTGCTATCAAAAACAAAGGCATTTCCCCAAGCTATTTTGAATAGTGTCCAAGGCCAACCAATTCTTTTTCTATGAGCCAGAAAATCCCATAAGCAATTTTTTCTTATTCTGTCAGCATAATTACAATAATAGTAATGCAGTTTGCCTAGTTACTATATGATCTGATGCCTGAGGCAGTTATCTCATGTCGCCTACAGGTAACATCTGCATACAGAAATACACGTGTAGGAAAAATTGCATATAAAAAGAGACAAAGAGATTAGGACAGGGACATATAAAAGTTTATTCCTACGGTTGAGTTAAAAAGGAAAAAAAAAGGAAAACAGATTAACATAGTAAAGAACAAAGCAGACATTAATTCAATATCTATGACCACTAGAGAAAGTAAAATATACATCCCTAACTCCTTAAAATCTAATTTGTAATTTCCACTATTTCTGAAGTTCTATTCCCTATGATTGCAATTTCTAGCCACATGGGTAATTGAAATAATGTTTTTTCTGGCTGTGACAGCATTGCTTAGCTGAGTACTCAGCAGAGTAGAAAGTCAGGATAAAAATGGAATAAATAAATAATAAAATGTGTGTGTGAGTTTGTGTGTGTTTAGCATGCATTATCTGAACACAGACATATTGCATTCAGACTGGACGACATCTCACCAAAGTGTTTTCACCCTTAGGATTTTATGGCTTGTCATCTTACTTTATGACAGATCACAGTACTGTATAAATGCTGAACGCTTTCTGTAAGTGAGGCAGCGCTCTGTGAAATGTCAAGCAAATGGTAAAATCAATAACCGGCAAGTTACCAAACAACAACAGGAAAAAAACAAACAAACAAACCACCTTAGAATCTTGCAAGTTGGGTTGAGATGTCAAAACAAAATGCTACCTGAGGTGATTTGAGAGTTTTAAGTTTGCTGGCACAGTCCAGACTGGTTGGAGTTAATTCTCACAATAGTATAGATTTAAAATTAATTAATATTATTCTAAAATCTTGCTTTTTCAGAAACAAAATGCTTTTCTTTTGTAACCTATATATAAACAAACTATTCCCTTTTCATAGTGAATGCCATTTTGCTATCAGTATGCCCTGCATATAACAAAGGATCATCCCATAAATTTGGCACACAGAAAATTCTGGAAGCTAAATGGAGAAACAAATGTACAGGTCTTCTCTTCCCTCCACTGTAACCCTAAATTGGGAAACCTGCAGTTCAACCAAATGGACAGTGCGTGTATAACACACCACCATTTGCTAAAAGTCAATAAACTGACTATAACTTCTATTACTGTAACATACTAGTAGCTATAGCATATTTGTCATGAATTTTATCAGACCTGGTCATTGTTAATGGACAAACATGGCAACTGCATATTTTGGGTATATTATGAATGGGAAAACATTGTTAATATACTTTGCAATCTTCTTGCTGGTTCTGCAGAAATGGAAAGAGCTTCCACTGGAATTTTATGTCTTACAGAACAAGGAGAATATTCTTCATGAATTTTTCTCTGTCTATTTCTGGTTAGTTCTATATGTTGATTCCAGTGAAGGAAAGGACATCACTTGTTCTATGTCAAAAAGAGAAAGTGGTTTGGCTCAAATCTGAATTTTATAAAACTATAAATGCTTACTATATTGTTTCAAATATTTGGCTTTCCATACAACATTTTTTCTTTCTGCTTTAGCATTAAATGAGATAAGATCTTAACTCATTGGGAATTCTTGGCAGGAAGAACAGTAAAAGACTTTCTGAATGAGTTAAACCTTGCTAGCTTTACTGTACCCCACTGGTTTCTGACTTCACATCTTGGCATAGACTTCTGGACTTGCCTTGTACCCTTTTGTATGTGTGTGTGTGTGTGTGTGTGTTTCTCCTTGATTTCCTATCTCACTCTTGGATCTGGCAGCTTCAGATTTTCTTACTCATTACTAACCTCCTGGTTCCTATTTCCAGGCTCCTCTTGAATCACGCTTCCAGCTGTGTACTTGTGTACTTGTCATAAGGATTATTGTAAAGTAGCCTTATGAGCCTTATAGCTTTAGCATTTTCCTACTTCCTTAGATTTCTAAGCAAATGTACTGAAACGTTGGCCTTAAGAATTGGTGATATTTCTTATAGAAGCTCAGAATCTGTGAAAGGTGACCAGCTTATCATTCTGTTAGTTAAAAATTGTATTTTATACTCCTGCATTCCCAAATGGCTCATGGTACTGATTAATGAACTATGCTAAAGATAATAACATTTAAATCAAAGCCTATCAGTTTTACTTGTTCAGAACTGCTAACAATTTATTCTAATAAGGCAGATGACTAGCAGCTTAGTTTTTAAATTTGCACAGAACGTGAATGGACATTCTGTGAAAATGAATAGAGGTTATATGTTTGGGCTATTTGTTGCCATAATCTTCATTTACAATTTACCCCATTATTTGTGCAAAGCCTCAATGCACAGTTCCTATGAGCAGAGCATCTTCCGATCTCACATTAATATCCTGAGGAAACTATAGTTCTTCAAATCTTGCATATCTCCAGTGTTTCTTACAACTGGTCATGTTAGCTGAGACTGCTGGCTGTAATAGTTTGGAAGATCTGGAGAGATACAGGTTAACAAGCTCTGTTTTAACACATGAATGATCTGAATATTTTAACACTTGAATATTTTAACACTTTTTGTCATTGCTTTATTTATTTTCAGTCAAGGAAATACTAGGCAGAAGAAGGCCTAATTTCATTCATATACATGACTATGACATATTAACACTTAATCTGCTATCTTACTTCCCTGTCCCAAGTTTAAACACCATACATTTGGATCTGCTAAAGTTCTCTTAGTGAAAAAAAGCAGAAAAGATTAATTTCCACTTATTTGATAACTATTCTTTATCCCAATCCATGAATTGTTAATATTAAGCAATTAAGGTTATACCCTTATTTGCTCATAAATCATGTTGATTGAATAGGACTTTCTTTTGCAATAGGATTGCACAATAAATATAATGCAATCAACACTTATGCAACTTTAGGTACTCAATAATTTTGCTGTTGTGTCAAACATCAAATGTCTCATCTAATTAGAGGAAAAAATTTAAAAAATAGATTTGTAAAAAGAGTATTATCATTCCTATATATATAGCAAAAACTTAAGGACCTTTCCAATTAGATTGTTTCCAGCTTGACATTGTCGTGCCCAGTGATAAAGCAACAACTAGAATTGTCAATGAGTCTCCCTCCTAGTAATTTGAGTCGTAAAGGATTCCATAGTGGGTATTTGGAAGGGAAATTTTTCCACAGTTTTTTTTTCTGGCAGCTTCTAAAAATAAAAATGTGCAGTGAAAGGACAAGCACCAGATAATAAACACTGTAAGAACTACAAATAAAATTAAATAAAACATAGCAACATACAGATGTATATCAAGTAGGTTTGGACAATTCTCCGCTGTTTTTTTTTTAACACTTAACTAGTTGATAGTATGAAGGTATGCAAAAGCTATATATATATAGCCAGCACTGAAACATTCTTATGAATTCTTTTAACCAAAACCTTACTTTAACTTTCCGTTGGTCTAGAATGTAATTTTCTAATTTCTTTTTTTTAAAAAAAAACAACAAACAGTTGGCTTCTGGCTTTCTCAGCATTGCACCTGCAATATTGCCAGCCTCCTGGGAATAATTCAGCTCATTGCTAAACACAATCCTAATACAACAAAAGTTTCCACTTTCCCTTGCCCCTTTTCACACCCTGTCTCCCCCTTCCCCACAGGCTTCATGCAGCCACCTAGGAAATCTTTCACTTTTTGTCCTTTCCTGACCCTTCCGCACCACATTCTACTTTCTTATTCATGCCATCTGCTTTCAAGGAAGGTAAACCTCTTGCTGTAAAAACAGCTGACCTTCCCAGTCCATCACTTTTGTAAAAATTACCTTTTTCTCCAGCCTTCCCAATAGTAACAGCAGCAGTAGTAACTACCACCACCAACAACAACATCATAGCAACAATCATATTACTTATGCAAGTTCTCAATTCAGAGGCTTATTTTTTTTTGGGGGGGGGAGGGGAGTGTATAATTAACACATTTCTGGTGATTGCCTTCTTTTGCCTCCCCTCCCCTCTTTTCCTCCAGCTAGTGGTATGATCTGCTTGTCCCCGACAGAAGTGTTTCTAAAGATCTGCTCAAGCCTCACTAAGCAGCTGTGCATTAGGTCATTTTCCCAGGAGTTTTACATGTGGAAAGCTGGGCATTTAGCAAGGCCTCCGAAAGGACACCATCTGGCCCTGGGGAGGGCGGGATGGGGGGGGGGAAGGGAGGATCATGACACTTTCAGGGGGACCCACCGGCCCTGATGAACCATAAAGGAATTCAAGCCTAGACAGTGATCCAATTGCAACTAGCTCAACAGTCTCCTCCATGAAAGCTCAATCCATTCATCTCCCAAGTTATCTCATGGCACAATGGACTTTTGTGCCAAGCTGTTTACCAAATAGTGAAAACCTGTTTTGACTCATGCGCCTGTTGCAGAGCTACCCTGCTTTTTCTGCAAGATGGAGCAGGAAGGGAGAAGGGCAAATTTGCAAAGCAACTGTCTCTTCCCATCCACTCTCTCTCTCCATTTCTTTCTTTGGCTGTGCACAAAGAAGAGAAGAAAAATGTGTTAGATCTTTTGTGGACTGAAAAAAAATGGTGGCAAGATGGGAAGCTAAGACTGTGTATTTTGCTGGAGAGGGAAATCCCAGTGTTGCCCTTTATAATTCAGTGTACTGTATATCGCCGAGTTGGTAGGAAGTTTTATTGAGCGGCAGTACAAAATAAAGGCATTTGAGGTTTAATTATGGAAATGAATGAAAGAGTTCTTGCTGAGCACAACTCAAAACCTTTCTGCCCCATTGATTTGTTTCAGGCAATGTCTAGTCATATCAGATTGCATTCTCACTAACATGTTTGCACATAATGTGGTATACACACATATTTATCTCCCTCTCACATAGTAGCAGACATGTTTTAGATCCAAAATTACTTTGAAGCAAGTGGAAGGGAATCTATTTCTCTATGGAGGATTTCTTTTCTTTTCTTTTATCTTTTTTCCTCCTTTCTCTCTCTCTCTCTCTCTCCTTCCTCTCTCTGTCTCCATCACAGTCACATGTGCATGTTATTCTGTACAGCTTCACTGTAAGTTTGCAGAGGGATTAATCCTCTTTTACCGATGGCTGCCCGGGAGAATACAGTACATCTGCGCTTGTTTACAGAAATAATTACGATTATGATAATTATGATTATCTTTACTATATATTGTTTTACTGTAATATTTTGGTGTAATACTCTGGACACTTTCAGAAAGAAGAGTCATATAAAAATAAAATCTACTTTTGTATGATTATGTATGGCTAAGTTTTGTAACATGTATTTACAGCAAGTATATTTTAGTTGATACACCAACATGAAATCTATTATATGAAAATTTATGAATTTATTGTCCATGAGAAATAAACATAGGAAGCCTTAGAAACTGAATATATATGTATGTGTTATGTGTGTGTATCTATCTATCTATCTATCTATCTATCTATCTATCTATCTATCTATCTATCTATCTATCTATCTATCTATCTATCTATCTATCTATCTACCGGTATCTATCTATCTATCTATCTATCTATCTATCTATCTATCTATCTATCTATCTATCTATCTATCTATCTATCTACCTACCAACCAAACATATTTCATCTATTCATATTCAGTTTTGGTGGCATATAAATACTCTGCACTTTAAAAACCCTTTATTGGCACTACTGACTCAATAGAAAGATTGATGAATATTAAATCATATGGTCAAGGTTTAATAAAGGTAAAGGTAAAGGTTCCCCACACATGTGTGCTAGTCGTTTCCAACTCTAGAGGCTGGTGCTCATCTCCATTTCAAAGCCGAAGAGCCAGCGGTTGTCTGAGGATGTCTCCGTGGTCATGTGGCCGGCATGACTAGATGCCAAAGGCACACAGAACGCTGTTACCTTCCCACCGTAGTGGTCCCTATTTTTCTACTTGCATTTTTACATGCTTTCAAACTGCTAGGTTGGCAGAAGCTGGGACGAGTAACAGGTGCTCACTCTGTTACGCGGCACTCGGGATTTGACCCGCCAAACTGCCGACCTGATCGACAAGCTCAGTGTCCTAACCCACTGAGCCACCGCGTTTAATAGTTTCTTTAAAAATTATTTTTAAAAATTATTTTTACATTTAATATGATGTTTCTTTGTGTCTCATAAAAGGCATACATTAAAAAAGACAAATTCTCTGCATGGTGAAATATTATATTCTCCAAGTAGATGGTTATAAATTTATATCTTTAATGACTTAATCCAAACCCATGAAGGGAATTCATCGTAACAGTAGTGACGGAGCTTAGATTTTTTAAGTTTCAGATTGAAATGTTAGGCAACTTGTCACTTTTGCCATTTGGAGCTGTCAGGCAAGCATATTCACATGAAAACCTAGCCCTTACTAATATAATGTGGTGGTTTTTTTTGCAGCAGCAGTCTTGCTAGAGCTTCTTGATTAGAAAGAGTCCATCTCTTGAAGATATTGGAAAAGTGGAAGCATTGGCATAAGAACTGTGCTATTATTTCCAGACTGGCAATTTAATACACATATGTATGATTTGACACCAACAGGTTACACTTTTATCCTTGATAAGAAAGCAGAATTTCCTGAAACCTGGATGGATGTAGAGAAGTTTGCTCTCTTCTCTGGAGCTGTACACGTGCACATGCGCCTGCCACTCACACGCCCCACTCCCCACCCCGTGCTGGGCCACCAAGCTGGAAAGGTTGGGGACCACTGACCTAGACTACTTTCCTTTATTCAGTGACCTTAGAATGATTGGTTTTCTGCTCCTTTCTTCTCTTCCCTATAACTACCAGAGTTCTCTATGGCTTTGTTTTGCTTCTTATCTTAAGTTGTTATAATAACAGGTGTTGCATCACCTAGGAGTCTGTGGAGGAAAGGGCTGGTGACTTTCATTCAGAAAACTACAAACGATTAGAGTTACTGTTCTGCAGTTAACTGATGGAAGGCCTTCTTTGAACATCTGAGTTTGAGATACAGGTTGGAGATGTTCCCTTAATTTGCCTTTTCTAAGGAGAGTCAGAAATGGCTATTGAGCTCACTGTCACCATAGTTGGGATTTATCTGAGGTGACAGGAACCCAACCCACAAATTAGATCTAGTTCATATCTTGGACCAGCTGAGATCTGATCTGAGAATAGGGAACAATTCCACAGTCTAATCTTTCTCTGGATTCTATGGAACTGAGCAGTGTCATCAAATTCTGTAAAGTACCTAATGGATCCCCTAATTTTCCCAAGGATACTTGGGCAGTTCTGTTCAGTGTTTTACTGACCTCTGGAATAAGGTCTTAGTGATGGTGTTTGGCAAGATTGTTCTTAAATTTGATACACACACCATCCTCCTTGGCCTGTCAATCCAAAGGAGTTCTTAGTTTAATGAGGAGCTCCAAATTAAAAAACTGAAGAGGTATCTGGTGCAATGCTGGTGAAAAACAGAACAAATCTGAACAAATAAGGTTAAGAACTCAAATTCAAACTTACACTGTGTCTGCAAGTGTGGCAAAGCAGTTGTACTTCTCTGTACTTATTATGTCTATAGAGAGCTGCCCAACAGCATTGTTTAAAGCTACTGAAAGAGAAACAGTGGCTGCTGAGCTGGTGGAGACCATTGAAATATGATGGAAGCTGGCTAGATGTGGGCAGTACTTAATGCATACTTGGAAAGAATTATCCACCAGCCTTGAAGGAGGGGGCAGCTACTGCTTGACCTACATATTTTAGGTTTTGTGCAAAAGAATTAATGGACACTGAGAGATGAATAGCTGAACTCACATATATCCAAAGATTTTAGGGAATCTTAAAAAGCAGTATTTATTATTAATTGACAAATACTTATACCCCAAGTCTCACATATAACCTGCATAACCAACCTGCCTTCCTTTCCCCACCTTATCTCACCCCAATTTAAAGTCCACAACAGTCTAGCCACTGGGAATGAAGTGATGAAGTGAGCTGCAGCTCATGAAAACCTATGACTTTTAATGTGTTAGTTGAAGAAAGTGCTACCAGACTCCTGATTTTTCATTACTTTTGTTCCTGTTTGTTGTTTTTAAACTGCCTGAAGTCTGTGTTATATATAACAATTTGCAAACCACTCAATCTCTCGATTGGAGTGCTGTGTAAAACAATTAAAGAAACATGCAAACAGTATTTTAAATTAATTTTGTTACAGTTATAACTCACCACAGGCTGAGAATTCTTTAGCTTCTCTGTCACAAGACCATATTACTACATGAATCTGCACTTTGATAAAGAAATATTCCATTTGAGTTAACATAAGTTGAAATTTCACCGTATACATAACTACTTTTTTATATTTCGTACTCTAGAGTTCCTTCCTTGGAGCTGGTTCACAAACATAGTGCTCCAATAAATACAGTGGAACTGCTCAGAAAGAAGTAGAAATCATTGATTGCAAAGCAGTTCATTGGAAATGTTTCTGGAAATAACTGACCCAATTGTGTGCATTGTGCAACATTAGGATCATCTTTTAGACAGGTATCTGGAAATTCTTGGTCACTTCTACAGATTTTTTGTAAGGCAATTAAGTCACTGAATGTTGATGGCCTTAAGAATGAATCTATGTGCAGTGGTGGGATTCAAATATGTGAACAACTGGTTCTCTGTGAGGATGCCACTTCTGGAAGTCCATTCTGGGCCTGGGCAACAAAAAAATTAGCTACCGGTTCTGCTGAAGTGGTGCAAATTGGCTGAATCCCACTATCTATGTGGGAATTCCTGCAATTTAGGACATTTTTATCCTATTATGAAACAAGATGAAATGGATTTTAAATCCACTGTGTGATGGCAAACAGCAGGGGTGTCAAACTCAATTTCATTGAGGGCCGCATCAGCATTGTAGTTGCCCTCAGGGGGCCGGGTGGGTATGGCCTGGGTGGGTGTGGCCTACTGGGTGGGCGTGGCCAGAGTGCATATGGCCTACTGGGTGGGTGTGGCCAGCTCTACATCGTTCGCATCAATGGTGCCTATGGGGGCCTGGGCAGGAGTGGGAAAGATCTGAGAGTCTCTGGCAGAAGGAGGGTCTCTGGGCCAGGGCCAAGGCAGTGGGGGCTGTTCCCTCACTGTTTCCAGGGTGGCTTCGTGGGCCACATGAAACCCCTTTGCGGGCCAGATCCGGCCCCTGGGCCTTGTGTTTGACATGTTTGGCAAACAGGAAAAAGAAATAGATTTAATATGTAGGATCAAATCAATTACAACTGTGCAATCACCATTCAGCAGAGTAGGAACTAAGCAAGCATTCTTCCATATTTCAGTGAAAATTACCAGGGAAGCTACCTCCATATTTC
Source organism: Vipera berus (assembly GCF_964194415.1). NCBI lineage: Eukaryota > Metazoa > Chordata > Lepidosauria > Squamata > Viperidae > Vipera > Vipera berus. The sequence continues at coordinate 248,632,315 of NC_138202.1, read as the reverse complement.
ATGCAGTAATATATGTGTTTTATTGCAAGGCTGGCAGTCTAGAAGTACTTTTAAAAACAGGCGCAATGAAGCATGCCAGTCTACTTAACATTGAATATACCATCAAAAAAGGCTATGATGGCCAATCCATGCCAGCCCGTTTTACGCAGTGTCAGAGATCTAAAATAGATTGCGGACATCATGGTGATCTTAAGGCCCTTGATTTCCACAAAACATCAACCATCACCAATTCCTTGACGTATCATATCTAATATGAAACAAAAACATTCACGGTCCCTTTGTGTTAAAACAAACTACTTCTCTTCTGACTCCTATGAGAGTTTTTAAGGAAGGACTGAAGCAGCTCATCTCCTGTCAAGGGTTTTGTGCAATTATACATATATGGTTTTCTCTGAATTAAACTTTTTAAACTTTGCTTCTGACACTCAGGTTAGAAAATTATCCATCTGCTTTCAGTTAAAAAGAGCCACTAACATCAGTGCACAAAGAATATCTGTGAAGAGCGGAGCTAAGTGGACCCACAGAGAGAAGAAATTGGAGTTTTGAAAAGGAATGCAGATACATATGAACAGCTTTTGAAGTCCACAAAGGGATATTCTTTTAAATAACTACTACTGAAAGAGGGCAGGGCAAACAGATCAGAATTTTGTTTTAATTCTCAGGTTCACAATCACAACCAAAGAATGTCTTAAACTGAAAACCACAGACATAGCTTTTGTCATGTAAACACTTAAAATGTTTTGTAATCCAGGATATGTACTCATTCAGACACCTTTTTTTCATTGCAATGAAAAATGCTGAGTTCTTTTGGGAAGGAAATAATTACAAAAAAGGACTATTCAGGAAGTTGATATATTGCAAAGCCATTAATTTAATCCTTCATCTGTCTGGTCACTGTTTATACTGGTGCTTTCATGATAAGAAATGGTTTCAAGGATTACATGATTCTAAGGGGGCTTAAATGTTAATTAAAAATAAAATAGAAGTATCAATTGCAGAGATATCCAACATAACTATTTATCTTTTAAACTGAACAATCAGAAAATACAGACTCATCTTGACCCTTTACAGTTTGGATTTACATTTGCTAAAAATGCAAGGCAACATAACAGATATATTTGTGTCTCTCTGTGTGTGCCCTGGTTACACATTTGTTTTTACTTCATAAATGCAGAGCGATGTCCTTGAAAACTAAAGGCCATTGTTAATAGATTTTTTTTCTTTTTGCACCAACTGTGTCTTTCTTAGTCTGCAAGTACACTATTCCCAGAGAGGTCCTTGAAGGGTTGGGATGAACACATTCCATGTGGCCAGTTCAGCTGCAATAATCTCTTTTCTCCTTCAAATCCAAGCCACACATGACAACACTCTAGCATTCTTCTTCATTATTTGTCCCCCTTTTGTGTTAAGCAACAGATCCACGCTATTCCAGCAATTAAAAAGCCCAACAGTATTCATTGAACAACTCTGAGGAAAATGACATCAGACATCAACTGCTCTGTTGACTAGTTGGTACCCGATAGTATACTATTTGTGTTTTATGAAGGAATACAGTAAATAGTTATACAGAGATTTAGCACCTAAGGACCTCAAATCAAGTCGCCACAGTGACTTGGACAGTGTGTTTGCTATAATCTAATAATATATTGATGCTAGAAATGAGAGATGGAAGAGAAGAAAATGGATAGTTTTATAACATACTCTGGCATCTTCAGTCTAGAAGTGATCATTTCATTGCATTTCCACAAGTGGTTATGGATAATTGTGTGATGCATCCACAACACACCTGATGTGATTACAATTTATCCCATCAGGCTTTTTCAAAAATTAATGCTCAACATGAGGATCTCCCAATTTTCATCAGAGTTGCTGCCCTGAAAATCTCTAGCTACTATCCTGAAGAAAATAACCTAAATGATCATCTGTTTTTAGGCAATATCGAATGCTTCTGAAAGATTTTATCTGCAAAAATACATTTATCCAAGTTTTCATTTAGAATGAGAGAAGAGCAAAAGAAATCATTAGTAACTGACAGCTCGGGATCTGAGTATCAGAGAATGATAGTGATGGTTAATAAAATTATGTAGAAGGATGGCTATCTTATTATAAATTGTTAAATCAGATGCCATGATTTGGGGTTATAGATGTAGGATGTTATAACTTGTAGAAAGGTTATTTTTATAGTGATTGTAAATATGCCATGAGGTGTACTGATGTGTAATTTTCACTTGTGTTTTAGTGTTAATTTAAATTGTGGTCAGATTATGCCCTGATGGGAGATGCATCACAAATAAAATGTTTATTTGCTTTTAATGAGTTTTCCAGATCCAGACATTTGAGTAAAGAGATTCAAATCACTGCTGGAAAAGTTTCAAACTTTGAAGCCATTTAGTTAGTTCTGTTTCTAAGAAGTAGAAAGGGAAAAATCTGATAAAGCCTATTATATCTGAGAACTGAAGGAGAAATTTGAAAATGCTGGATGATTTTTTGGGAAGCTGGTAAAGAGCTCGCCATTTTTCCAGGTTTTGAGGCTGGGTGAAGATTGAGTCCTTGCTAGCTCAGAGTTTGGGGGGAAGGGATTATATGATGTTTTGAGGATGCTTATGATGTTTATGTGTCTATATGTATTGGGAGCTGGCTGAGCTAAAAAGTGAATGAATACATTTTAAAAATATAAATTTAAATAAATAAATGCATATCCAACTTTCATTCAACTCACTTTACTGTAGTTTCTGGCGTATAAGACGACTTTTAAACCCATGAAAATCTTCTCAAAAGTCAGGGGTCGTCTTCTACGTCGGGTGCTGAAACTTTAGGGACAGGGCTGGCTGGAAAACCTGAAGTGGATCTTCCATTTAGTCTGCGCAGGGAAAGCAGGACCAATTGGAGTAGAAGCTGCAGTCTGTGATTTTTTACAGGCTGGGGTCTGGGTGTCTTGCCTTCTAAAGTTGAAGAGCAGCTGTAGGCAGGTGGGGAATGCAAGAGCAACTTGAAAGGCAGGTGGGGAATGCCCGTAGCCAGAGCAGCTGCTTAGCTCTAAGGACACATTTGACTCAGGAACTGGGTAGGCTGGCTGGAAAACCTGGAGCGGATCTCCCATTTGGTCTTTTTTTTAAAATACCATTTATATCCCGCCCTTCTCCGAAGACTCAGGGCGGCTTACAATTTAAAGCACAAATCAATGTGCTTAGCAATAGCCTTCATTCTATGTATATGCCTGCTTATTAGAGCTTTCACCCCCCCCCCCCACAAGCAGCATTATTACAAAGTCAGCTTATTGCTCCCAACAATCTGAGTCCTCATTTTACCTACCTCGGAAGGATGGAAGGCTGACTCAACCTTGAGCCTGGTGGGATGAGAACCTGCACTAATTGCAGGCAGCTGGTGTTACTTAAGGCTCTGCGCAGGGAAAGCTTTAGAGTGAATTAGGAAAAGTGAAAAAGTGAATTAGGAAAATAGGAAACGGTTGCTGGAATTGGGTATGTGTAGTTTAACGAAGAGAAAGGTGAGGGGTGACATGATAGCAGTGATCAAATATCTCAGGGGCTGCCACAAAGAAGAGGGAGCCAAGCTATTCTCCAAAGCACCTGAAAGCAGGACAAGAAGCAATGGATGGAAACTAGTCAAGGAGAGAAGCAACCTAGAACTAAGGAGAAACTTCCTGACAGTTAGAACAATTAACCAGTGGAACAACCTGCCTCCAGAAGTGGTGAATGCTCCAACACTGGAAGTTTTTAAGAAGAGACTGGACAGCCATTTGTCTGAAATGGTATAGGGTTTCCTGCCTTAGCAGGGGGTTGGACTAGATGACCTCCAAGGTCCCTTCCAACTACTTCTTCTTCTTCTTCTTCTTCTTCTTCTTCTTCTTCTTCTTCTTCTTCTTCTTCTTCTTCTTCTTCTTCTTCTTCTTCTTCTTCTTCTTCTTCTTCTTCTTCTTATTATTATTATTATTATTATTATTATTATTATTATTATTATTATTATTATTATTATTTTTAATCCACTTGCACTGTTTTATGTTTACATGTTTGATGTTTATAAGTGACAGTTTTCCTACTAAGTACCTGCATGTCATAAGCATTTGAATTAAAATTACCATATTAAAATCAAATCTGATGTTTTTTAATTTTTATTTGGTGTGCGTTGGAAGAGGGGTAGTCTTATACGGCGAGTATAGCCCAAGCCCTATAATTTAACAGGAAATGTAGGGGGTCGTCTTATACGCCCAGTCGTCTTATACGCCGGAAAATACGGTAAAGGTAAAGGTAAAGGTAAAGGTTCCCCCGCACATGCGTGCTAGTCGTTTCCGACTCTAGGGGCCGGTGCTCATCTCCGTTTCAAAGCCGAAGAGCCAGCGCTTGTCCGAGGACGTCTCCGTGGTCATGTGGCCGGCATGACTAGACGCCAAAGGCGCACAGAACGCTGTTACCTTCCCACCGTAGTGGTCCCTATTTTTCTACTTGCATTTTTACGTGCTTTCGAACTGCTAGGTGGGCAGAAGCTGGGACGAGTAACAGGTGCTCACTCTGCTACGCGGCACTCGGGATTCGACCCGCCAAACTGCCGACCTTCTGCCTAACCCACTGAGCCTTTTTACTAAATTTATTTTCTTACTAAATTTACTTTTTACTAAATTTATTTTCTTGCCAATTGAAAACCAAAACACCCTAATCTTTTCCCCTGAATACATTCCTATCCTCTGCGTATATCTGGACACTTTCCATATATACAAACTTACATAGCCATGGATATTGTCCCAAATGTAAAAATTCTTTGCTTTGTTAGCAATGGATACCATTATATCAAACATTTTCATAACAAAAACAAACAAGGTTCATGTAATAATATATAAAAGCAATGTCTGTAACATTTTTATAGGGCAATATATGGTTCTTGCATTGATTTATTGCCGTAGACCCATAGGGCACCCTGAGTTGGGGAAACCTTTGTCAGTGTTTATGGTCTCTGTGAATAGCCTATTCTTAGGCCTTCATCTGGCATTGATTGGTATTGATATATTATTTTCTAGCAAAATGAATGCATGAATGAATGAGTGAAGAATAGTTGCACTCAACAACTCTCTAGATTACAATGATCACCTTAGTAAAAAAAATCCATTTTTTTATCAATCACTAAAAACCCAGTTTGATAATGAGGTCATATCCCAAAATTAGATATCATTTATTTACTAGAATATTTATTTATTTATTTATTTATTTTAATTCCATTTATATCCCACCCTTCTCCGAAGACTCAGGGCGGCTTACAAGCTTAGCATAAAGCATATACTTTATGCTAGAGATGTATATCTAAATAGTCCTTCCCTAAATAAAATGTAAATGATCAAACTTCTACCAGAGAAATATTTTCTCTCTTTTTGCTGCAATCAACCTTGTTTTAACAGATTATTGCAGTGGGAGAAATTCTGCTGTTTGGATGATATTTTTAGAACTTGAAGAACCCAAGTAGTTCTGTTTTGAATTTCCTCAACTTTAGAGAATGCTTAACTGTTTGTAAAGGTGTCAGTAGCAAGCTTTGTAGTTGCTTGAAAGCTGCATTTAGAATAGTCTGCCTATTTACAGTTTTAAAAAGCCTGGCTTGAATGGAACAAACACTTGAAGTGAGAGATTCAACATTTCAATGAAAATTGAGTCATTATACAAGTTAAATATAACTGGTCTTCTAATATTTTTTGAAAGTGAAACCTGCTATTTTATAAAGAATGACAATAGGAAATTGGGTGGTGCGTCGGGGGTGGCCCGAGAGTTCATGGCTTCCATGATAGCCATGGACCTGACCCAGATTATTCAGGGTCCGACTCACGAGGGGGGAAACACGCCCGACCTTATTTTCATCTCTGGGCAGTGGTTTAATGGTCTGGGTGGGGTTACTCCAACATCTCAACCCCTTTCATGGACAGACCATTATCTCCTGCGTCTGAGCCTCCGTCATGCCACTCCCCACTGCTGGGAGGCGGAACTGACCAGGTGGTTCCGCCACAGGCGCCTGATGGACCCAGATAGGTTCCGGACGGCGCTTGGACTTATTCCTTCCTCCCTTTCCCACAGCCTGGTTGAGACCTTAGTTGATGCCTGGCAACGGGCGGCTTCGGAGGCTCTCAACCGTGTTGTGCCTTTGCGGCCTCTGACCCGGCGCAGATCCCGGCTTGCTCCTTGGTTCTCCACGGACCTGCAGGAGATGAAGCACCAGAGAAGGGGCCTAGAGAGCATTTGGAGGTCCAGTCGGTCTGAGTCTGACCGAACACAGTTAAGATCCTTTTCTAGATCTTATCTTGTGGCAATGGAGGTGGCGAAGCGTGCTCACTTCGCCACCCTCATTGCATCCGCAGATAACCGCCCGGCTGCCCTGTTTAGGGTGACCCGTTCCCTTTTAAATCAGGGGACGGGAGAGGACCCCTTGCAGGGACGGGCCGAGGGGTTTAGTGAGTATCTGGTGGATAAAATTGCTCAGATTCGGGCTGGCTTGGACTCCGACTGGGCAGTGTCTGACGAAGGGGAAACGATGGGTTTGGCCGATAATATCTGGGAAGAGTTTGATCCTGTGACTCTGGATGAAGTGGACAGTATCATGGGGAAATTAAGTGCCACCACATGTTTGTTGGACCCGTGTCCCTCCTGGCTGGTTTATGCGGCCCGGGAGGTTACACGAGGCTGGCTTCTGGCAGTTATAAATGCTTCCTTGAGTGAGGGGTGCTTCCCTGCCGCCTTGAAAGAGGCAGTGGTAAGGCCCCTCCTCAAGAAACCTGCCTTGGATCCAGCTATTTTAAACAACTTTCGTCCTGTCTCCAACCTTTGCTTTCTTGCGAAGGTTGTTGAGAGTGTGGTGGCATGGCAGCTCCCTTTGGTCCTGGAGGAAACTGAGTATCTGGATCCATACCAATCGGGTTTCAGGCCCGGGTACAGCACGGAGATGGCATTGGTCGCACTGGTGGATGATCTCTGACGGGCCCGAGACAGGGGTTATTCCTCTGTCCTGGTCCTTTTAGATCTCTCAGCGGCTTTTGATACCATCGACCATGGTATCTTGCTGTGACGTCTTGCGGGGTTGGGAGTGGGAGGCACCGTTTTACGGTGGTTCTCCTCCTACCTCTCAGGCCGCTCGCAGACGGTGTTGACATGAGGGAAGAGGTCAGCCCCTAGACCAGGGGTCGGCAACCTGAAAAAGGAAAAGAACCACTGGGAACCGGTTCCATCACACATAAAAAAAAGTGGGAGCCACGTGCGTGCGTCCATGCACGTGCATGCGCAAAAAAACATTTTGCACATGCGCAAAACGTTTTTTTCTTGTGCATGCGCAGACACGCACGGTTGCCATTTTTTTTAATGTGTGATGGAACTGGTTCCCGGTTGCGCGACGGCGACGGCCCGTTTGCAGAGCTACCGCCTTCGGCAGCCTGCAAACGTGCCGCGACAGCTTTCCCAAAGAGCGGCGCTGCTGCCCGTTTGCGCGGAGGTGCGCGCGCACCTCTCCAAAGGTTTGGGGAGGTGAGTACGCACCTCTCAGAATGGGCAGCGGCGCCGCTTGTTGGGAAAGCTGCCGCGGCCCGTTTGCAGAGCTGCCGCTTTCGGCAGCCTGCAAACGTGCCGCGACAGCTTTCCCAAAGAGCAGTGCCGCTGACCGTTTGCGCGGAGGTGCGCGCGCACCTCTCCAAAGGTTTGGGGAGGTGCGCACGCACCTCCGCCCATTTGGAGAGGTGCACGTGCACCTCTCCAAACGGGCAGTGCCACTCTCCATTTGGAGAGGTGCGTGCGCACCGGGCAGCTGGGAGCCGCAGGAGACGGCTCAAAGAGCCGCATGCGGCTCCAGAGCTGCGGGTTGCCGACCCGTGCCCTAGACCCCTTAGTTGTGGGGTGCCTCAGGGGTCGGTACTCTCGCCCCTCCTGTTCAACATCTATATGAAGCTGCTGGGTAGGATCATCCGTGGTTTTGGAGTGAGGTATCATCAATATGCCGATGATACCCAGCTCTTCATCTCCACCCCGAACCAAGCCAGTGATGCCCTCGATGTGATGTCCCGTTGCCTGGAAGTGGTACGGATTTGGATGGAGAAGAATAGGCTCCAGCTCAACCCGGCCAAGACTGAGTGGCTTTACGTATCGGCATCTCGATTATAGCAATTACAAGTTTTACAGAGATGCAAAAGTAATATGCAATGTACACATTTTTCCGTACTTGCTAATACAGAGGCTCTATCATCTTCTGGAGTCCATTTAAGCTCACGCCTACTGCTTCCGAGACTCCATCCAGCCACCTCATTCTCTGTCGTCCCCTTCTTCTATTGCCCTCAGTCTTTCCCAGCATTAGGCTCTTCTCCAGTGAGTCCTTCCTTCTCATTAGGTGGCCAAAGTGTTTGAGTTTTAGCTTCAGGATCTGGCCATCTAAAGAGCACTCAGGGTCGATCTCCTCTAGGACTGACCGGTTTGATCATCTTGCAGTCCAAGGGACTCGCAGGAGTCTTCTCCAGCACCATAGTTCAAAGGCCTTAATTCTTTGGCGCTCAGCCTTTTTTATGGTCCAGCTTTCACTGCTATACATTGCAACTGGGAAGACCATAGCCTTGACTATACACACTTTTGTTGACAGGGTGATGTCTCTGCTTTTTAGTGCACTGTCTAGATTTGCCATGGCTTTCCTCCCAAGGAGCAAGCAACTTTTAATTTCTTGGCTACAGTCCCCATCTGCAGTGATCTTGGAGCCCAGGAAAATAAAATCTGTCACTACCTCCATTTCTTCCCCTTTTATTTGCCAGGAATTGAGAGGGCCAGATGCCATGATCTTGGTTTTCTTAATGTTAAGTTTCAACCCAAGGTTTGCACTCTCCTTCTTCACCCGCAACAAGAGGCTCTTTAGCTCTTCTTCACTTTCTGGCATTAGAGTGGTATCATCTGCATATCTTAGGTTGTTGATATTTCTTCCGGCAATCTTAATTCCAACTTTTGATTCATCTAGCCCTGCCTTTCTCATGATGTGCTCTGCATATAAGTTAAATAGGCCTGGTGACAGTATACAGCCTTGCCAGACTCCTTTCCCAATTTTGAACCAATCAGTGGTTCCATGTCCAGTTCTCACTGTTGCTTCTTGGCCCACATATAGGTTTCTCAAGAGACAAATAAGATGGTCTGGTACGCCCATCTCTTTAAGAACTTGCCACAGTTTGTTATGATCCACACAATCAAAGGCTTTAGCATAGTCAATGAAGCAGAAATAGATATTTTTCTGGAACTCTCTAGCTTTCTCCTTGATCCAGCGTATGTTGGCAATTTGATCTCTAGTTCCTCTGCCTCTTCGAAATCCTGCCTGTACTTCTGGTAGTTCTCGATACACATACTGCTGGAGTCTAGCTTGTAGGATTTTAAGCATAACTTTACTAGCATGAGAAATGAGTGCAATGGTCTCTGGTCCTCCCTATTCTATTGTTTTCTTCTATTTCTTTGTACTGTTCATTTAAGAAGGCATTCTTATCTCTTCTAGCTATTCTCTGGAATTCTGCATTCAGTTGGGTGTATCTTTCTTTTTCTCCCTTGCCTTTCACTTCCCTCCTTTCCTCAGCTATTTGCAAAGCTTCCTCAGACAGCTATTTTGCTTTCTTGCATTTCTTTTTCTTTGGGATGGTTTTGGTTGCTACCTGTTGTACAATGTTGCGAACCTCTGTCCATAGTTCTTCAGGCACTCTGTCTATCAGATCTAATACCTTAAATCTATTTGTCACCTCTACTGTATATTCAACAGGGATATGATTTAATTCATACCTGAGTGGCCAAGTGCTTTTCCCTACTTTCTTCAGTTTAAGCCTAAACTTTGCAATGAGAAGCTCCTGGTCTGAGCCACAGTCAGCTCCTGGTATTGTTTTTACTGACTGTATAGAGCTTCTCCATCTTTGGCTGCAGAGCATATAGTCAATCTGATTTTTGTGTTGACCGTCTGGTGATGTCCATGTGTAGAGCCTCGTCTTGGGTTGTTGGAAAAGAGTGATTGCTATCACCATTGTATTCTCTTGACAAAATTCTATCAGCTTGTGCCCTGCTTCATTTTGTACTCCAAGGCCAAACTTGCCTGTTATTCTGGTTATCTTTTGGCTTCCTACTTTAGCATTCCAATCCCCCATGACGATAAGAACATCATTTTTGGGTGTTAGTTCTATAAGGTTCTGTAGGGCTTCATAGAACCGGTCAATTTCATCCTCTTCAGCACTGGGGGTTGGGGCATAGACTTGAACTACTGTAATATTGAATGGTTTGCCTTGGATTCGAACTGAGATCATTCTGTCATTTTGAGGATTGTATCCCAGTATTGCTTTTCCTACTCTTTATTGACTATGAAGATTACTCCATTTCTTCTGAGGGATTCTTGCCCGCAGTAGTATACCTGATGGTCATCTGAATTAAATTCACCCATTCCTGTCCATTTTAGTTCGCTGATACCTAAGATGTTGATGTTCAGTCTTGTCATCGCTTGTTTGTCCACATCCAGCTTTCCTTGTTTCATGGATGTTACATTGCAGGTTCCTATGGAGAAAAAATCTTTAGCATCGGACTTTCCTTTCACCACCAGACACATCCATAAATAGCTTCGTGCCAAAGCTTTCATGTGAACAATACCCAGATGACCTTCATGAAGCGATTGCAATACCCTGTCCCTTAATGAGGTGGGAACAATGACCCTGTTCCCCCAAAGAATACAACCCTTATGAGCTGAGAGCTCATGTATCCTTGTGAAGTAGCTCTGAATCTCAGGACCCGGGCTTTTCTCTAGCCACCCCATGTGGACCCAAGATAGCACTCTGCTTAGAGTCTTGTCTGCTGCCATTTCTGTGGGTATGTCCCCTGCATGGAGGGAAAACTCCGGCAAGTCCTGAATGGACAAAATGTGGGCTGCTGGGGTTGGATCTGGCTCAATTTGAGGCAGTGGAAGCCTGCTTAGGCCATCTGCATGGCCCATATCCTTGCCGGGTCTGTGAATTAGCTTAAAGCTGTAAGCTGATAAAAAAATGGACCGTCTTAGCATTCTAGGGGATAAGATGTGGGGTGTCTGCCTGTAGTGAATAACCCCAATAGCAGTTTATTTTCTGTGAAGACCGTGAAGTCCCTGCCGTATAAGTAGTCATGGAATTTTTTTTTACTCCAGCTACTATGGCCAATGCCTCCATGTCAATTTGTGCGTAATTACGCTCTGCGGAGGACAGTGTCCTTTAATAAAAGGCAATCGGAACTTGAGTTCCATCACTCTCCAAGTGACTTAGGACAGCCCCCACCCCATATGGGGATGCGTCACATGCTAGGCATACTGGCATTGATTCCTTGAAATGGGTGATCGTGGAACTGACTGACAGAATAGCCTTCAGTTCCTGAAAATGTTTTTTGTGAACACTAGTCCACTTCCAGGCAGTATTTTTGTCCAAGAGCCGGTGTAACGGCTCTGCCACTGCGGCCTTGTTAGGAAGGAACACATGGTAAAAATTTAGGAGGCCTAGGAATGCCTGAAGCTCTCCCTTTGTTTTGGGGCTGGGTGCCATCTGAATGGTTTTAACCTTTGACTCAGCAGGGTGGATGCCATCAGCATCTATAAGGGTTGTCAAGTTTCTGACGTATGGGCTTTTCAAGTGACTATGAGGCATTGTTTACCTTAAAAGTCCTTTATTAGCCTAATACACTGGCAAATGCTTGCTCGAAGGAAGCTGGAATCTGAAATCTCCACCCCTTGCACAATATATTAAAACACAATTCTCCACCTTTCTAATTTTGTCATTAATCATATTCTCCAATTAATTTAAAGAATCAGTTTCCCTTCCATTAGAAAACCCACCAAGGTCTTATCTTCTCTAGTTAGAGATGGCCTTGAAAGGTGCAATCCTACTCATCCCCCCTCCCAACCTTAAGCTAAATCTCTTAAAGCAATACACAAGTTTAACATATGAAATGGCTACTTCATCTCTTATCAAGCAATAACATTCAATGTTAGTAGCATTGACATCCGGCCCCCTTACAAAAAGGACAGATCCTGTAACGTAAACAAAATACAAGTTAGGAACTGGCTTTTGGTTTGTTGGGGTGTTTCTCATAAAACCTTTTGATAAGTCTGTCAGCTTTCACATCAGTAAATTTCACCCAAATGGCTTCAGACAATGGGTATCCCTTCCATTGTAGTAGGTATTGCAATTTTTCCTTAAAGTCTCATTTCACTTCATAATGGGTCTGACTTGCTACCATGAGGGGTCCAGGTGCTTTCTTAGGGGGAGGTCTTAAAGTGGAGGTCCGAAAAGGTTTCAGCAAGCTACAATGGAACACCAGGTGAATTTCCCCCAAAAGTCTGGGTAGTTTCAATTTTACTGTGACCAGGTTGATGATTTTCACAATGGGGAAAGGCCCCAAGAATTTTGGTCCCAATTTCTTATTGGGTAGTTTCAGGTGTAAGTATTTGGTCGACAAATAGACCTTTTCCCCAACTTGGAATGTTCTTTGGGGAGCTCTCTTTTTGTCAGCTTGCTTTCTGTAGGTCTCAAAGATCTTTTTTAAGGCCACCTTTGTATTTTTCCAAACTTCTTCCCAACCCCTCACCCAATGATCAAGAGTCTGGGAAGTGGAGGGTAACTGAGGGTATTCTTTCCCTGTGGCTACATGAAAAGGAGTGTAGCCGGTGCTGCTATGTACTGAATTATTGTAAGCCACCTCTGCAAAAGGGAGGAGGTTGGTTCAGTTTGTTTGTTGGTAACAGAAGTAGCATCTAAGGTATTGTTCCACCATTTTGTTGGTGGATTCTGTGGCTCCGTTAGTAGCCAGGTGAAAAGCAGTTGATAGGCCTTGAAATGATCCAATTAATTTAAGAAAGTTTCTCCAAAATTTCGCTGTGAACTGCACCCCTCTGTCCGAAATTATTCGCTAAGGGGTGCCATGTAGTCGATAGATATGTTTTAGGAACAACTTAGTCAGGCGTTGAGCCGATGGAAGTCCTTTGCAGGCGATAAAGTGAGCCTGTTTTTAAAATAGGTCTATCACAGTCCAAATGACATTATTTCCTCTACTATCAGGTAGGTCTACTATAAAGTCCATAGCTATTTCTTCCCATGGTTGAGAAGGTTTGGCCACCGGTTGCAGTAACCCAGGGGTCTTTCCTGGGATTCTTTTCATGGTGGCACATACAGTACAGCTCTTGACATAGTTTTCTACATCTCGTTTTAGTCCCGGCCACCAAAATTGCCGGCGAGTGAGACGTAGAGTTTTTAGATATCCAAAATGTCCAGCCTGTTTGACATCATGGCTGTGTTTGAGGGCATTAAGATGAAAAGCTTCAGGCAAGTACAATTTTCCCCCCTTGTAAGCCAGACCATCCCTGCATGCTAGGGATGTCTGATTGTCTTTAAACCATTGATCAGTGAGGAGTTCTCGCTTTATTTTCTTCACCCCGGGGTCATCAGGATTAGGGGTCCTGCGAGGTGTGAGTTGGGCCACAGTTTGTGGACCAGGGATAATTGCCTCATGAACTTCTTCGCATTTGCTTTTATACTGTGGCAATCACGAGAACGCATCAGCTACGAAGTTTTTTCTTCCTCATTGTTGGATCTGGTCTACTCTGCTGTTGTGGGTAAGGAACTGGGCAGTTTGCTGCTTGATGTCCCTGCTGTCCACATCGAAAGCACTTGATTGGCGGACCTGTAGGTGGTCTAGGTGTTTTGGCCGTAACAGTCGTTGGGGTTTTTCGGGGGTGGTGGTAGCCATCTAGATCCTGGTTTTGGTGCAGCTTCAGGTGGGGGAGGCTTTTTATAGCGGGCGAGCTGGACATCTAATTTCACCGCTGCCTAGTCGGGTACAGCTTGGTAGATACATGCCTGAGAAAGGTGGTTGTCTAACCCTTCTCTAAAAAGATGAATTATTGATTGCTCAGGCCATCTCTCTATCCAACCTGCCATCTTTTGAAACTCCTGCACATACTCTAGGGCGGGCCGGCCAGCTTGCTTTATCATATGGATTTGTTCTTCCGCTTTGAGGGCAATGGATAGGTCCTCAAATCTTTCCCTCAGCCCCAGGAGGAAAAGGTGGGGGTCCTCCAATTCAGGGGCCTGCTTGTTATATAAATTGTTCAACCATTCAGATGCTTCTCCCTCTAGGTTGGATGCAATCACATTGACCATCGCACCCGGGTCTCGGTATGAATGACCCCAGCGATTCAAGTGAGAGCGTACTTGGTTGAGGAAAAAAATCAGTTTCTCTGGGTCCCCATCGAAGGTTGCTCTGAAGGGTGGGCTCATCACTGCCTTCTGGGCCCCCCATTGCTGCTGTTCCCACCCTAGTTTTTGGTTCAATCTTGCAGGGGACCCCTTGCAGCTCCACCTGAAGTCTAAAGTTCGGCTTAATAGGGCGGCAAGCTCCTGTACGGCAAATGCTTCTACGGTTGGAGCAAAACCCTACTCTATACTGTCCCGAGGCCCCAATACCTCTCCTAGTCGGGATGTCTGACTGACGATTTGATGGCCAGTCCCTCTGGCAACCTCTGCAGATGAAAACAATGTGGCCAGTCTTTCCACAGGCCAGGCACGAGGCTGTCCAGAACCTACAACACACCCTGGGCAGCTAAGGAAGAGATCTGCCTTGTAAGTTTCCCCCTGTTGCTTGTTGTTGTGAAGATGTTGGTCATTGTGTCTTTGTAGCTTTTCAACTTCTGTGTTGTCTTTGGGGTCTTTCACGTGTTCGGCGTCCTCATGGTGGACGGCTTCCTTGTGCTGTGCTGTTTTGGTGGGCCGCATGGCTTGGACAGCCACACCGGTGGCGGCTTCACCTGCCATGATCTCTTTCAGTGTGTCTGGGAATGACAGAGTCTCTTTGGTGAAGAGATTTTGTTGTAACTCTCGATTCCGGAGACTGCAGACAAGCTGGTCTCATAGCCTCTCCTCAATGTCATAGAACTGGCACTGGCATGCGGCCTGCCTCAATGCCGCGATGAATTCCAACGCTGTTTCACCTGGTTGCTGAACCCTCTGTTCGAATGCGTGGCACCAAGCGATTACCGACAGCTTGGGCTGGAAGTGGTCTCCGAGCCTTTTCTTCAAGTCCATGAATGTTACGGACTCCAATGGCATTGGCATGAACAAGTTCTCCACAATTTTGAATGTGGCTGGGCCACACACACACAGGAGCGTGGTGGCCTTCAGGCTATCCTCGGCAACTTGATTCGTGCATAGATAGTTCTCGACCCTGGATAGATATGAAGACCATCTTTCCGGGTGAGCTATGTCACATTCTTCCAGCTTTCTGACCTTTGCCATTTCTGCTGGTCTTTGCGGATGGGGCTCATTATCTTCTTGTCCTGCTCCTCTGTTGCCCAGGGACTGGTCCTCTGGGCGTGTGGTCACTAGTGTGGCTGTGCTAGACTGACTGTAGGGGGAGGAATTGCTTTTCCTGCCAGGCATGTTTGGCCTCTCCCCTAGTGACTCTTCAGATCATTTGGAGGAGCAGGATCCCACTTTCATCGCCAGTGTTAGATACCGTATTTTCCGGCGTATAAGATGACTGGGCGTATAAGACGACCCCCTACATTTCCTGTTAAATTATAGGGTTTGGACTATACTCACCATATAAGACTACCCCTCTTCCAACGCACACCAAATAAAAATTAAAAAACATCAGATTTGATTTTAATATGGTAATTTTAATTCAAATGCTTATGACATGCAGGTACTTAGTAGGAAAACTGTCACTTATAAACATAAGGCTGTTTGTCATCAAACATGTAAACATAAAACAGTGCAAGTGGATTAAACTTAATAATAATAATAATAATAATAATAATAATAATAATAATAATAATAATAATAACAACAACAACAACAACAACAACAACAACAACAATAATAATAATAATAATAATAATAATAATAATAATAATAATAATAATAAGAAGAAGAAGAAGAAGAAGAAGAAGTTGGAAGGGACCTTGGAGGTCATCTAGTCCAACCCCCTGCTAAGGCAGGAAACCCTATACCATTTCAGACAAATGGCTGTCCAGTCTCTTCTTAAAAACTTCCAGTGTTGGAGCATTCACCACTTCTGGAGGCAGGTTGTTCCACTGGTTAATTGTTCTAACTGTCAGGAAGTTTCTCCTTAGTTCTAGGTTGCTTCTCTCCTTGACTAGTTTCCATCCATTGCTTCTTGTCCTGCTTTCAGGTGCTTTGGAGAATAGCTTGGCTCCCTCTTCTTTGTGGCAGCCCCTGAGATATTGGATCACTGCTATCATGTCACCCCTCACCCTTCTCTTCGTTAAACTAAACATACCCAATTCCAGCAACCGTTTCCTATTTTCCTAATTCACTTTTTCACTTTTCCTAATTCACTCTAAAGCTTTCCCTGCGCAGAGCCTTAAGTAACACCAGCTGCCTGCAATTAGTGCAGGTTCTCATCCCACCAGGCTCAAGGTTGAGTCAGCCTTCCATCCTTCCGAGGTAGGTAAAATGAGGACTCAGATTGTTGGGAGCAATAAGCTGACTTTGTAATAATGCTGCTTGTGGGGGGTGGTGGTGAAAGCTCTAATAAGCAGGCATATACATAGAATGAAGGCTATTGCTAAGCACATTGATTTGTGCTTTAAATTGTAAGCCTCCCTGAGTCTTCAGAGAAGGGCGGGATATAAATGGGATTTTTTTAAAAAAAGACCAAATGGGAGATCCGCTCCAGGTTTTCCAGCCAGCCCACCTGAGTCAAATGTGTCCTTAGAGCTAAGCAGCTGCTCTGGCTACGGCATTCCCCACCTGCCTTTCAAGTTGCTCTTGCATTCCCCACCTGCCTACAGCTGCTCTTCAACTTTAGAAGGAAAGACGCCCAGACCCCAGCCTGTAAAAAATCATAGACTGCAGCTTTTACTCTAATTGGTCCTGCTTTCCCTGCGCAGACTAAATGGAAGATCCGCTCCAGGTTTTCCAGCCAGCCCTGTCCCTAAAGTTTCAGCACCTGGCCTATAAGACAACCCCTGACTTTTGAGAAGATTTTCATGGGTTAAAAAGTCGTCTTATACGCCGGAAACTATGGTACTGGGTTCGTTGCTTGATTGACGAGATGAGGTGAGTGAGTTCAGCAAAGATAATTGTTTATTTGGTTGCAGGAACTGAACTGAGAAACAGGGCTGAAAATGCAGCTATTTATACCCTGGCCTCTAAGCAGAGGCCAATAGGTTTAAAGCAACCTATTGCTGCCCTAGAGGCAGCCAATGGTGGCGCTGGAGACGGGTTGTCTGAGAAGCTGGGAGCTGTCAGCCAGCTTTCCTGCTTAAGCAACCTTCCAGCAATTAACCCCACATGATATTCTTAAACAAGACAAAGCCCAATACATTACAGTTTCTTTGCTAGGTGTCTGCATGTTTTCTTTGAGGGGAAAGTTGTGGGTCTGCATGTTTCCATCTAAGGGGAGAAATCGATTGCTCATTTTTCGTGGGGCTGTTTCTGGTTGGGTTTGACTGGACAGAAGAGGTTTGTTAGTTTTATGCTGCTTTTTTCTTTGAGTATTGTGTTTCCTTTTATGTGTGACATACCTCCATTTGCCTTCCTCCAAGGATTTATCAGCAGGTTCAAATCGTCTGGGAGTTATTTGTTCATTAATTGGTTCGGTTTGGGTGGAGCTTTCTTTTGTATGTTGGGGTTTGACTAGAGTTGCCTCTAAGTTCCTTACTTTTTCCTCCAGTAGTTTACATGGTTTACATCTAATGCATGTATAGTTTGGGTGTTCTTTGGGCATAAGCACATACATGGAACATGTATTGCATACCACAGTAGTATCAGCCACCTCTTCCATGAGTTAGCTGTCTGTAAAACCCTCTTTTTGTTTGGTGAAGGTGCTTTGTTGTTAGCCTTGTTTCTAGCTTCTCTTTTCTAGGTAATTATGCCTATTTTTTTCTATCCTTTTTTCTGCCTGTTTCTGCGCCCTGTTATTTTGGTATAGATAAAAGTATGTGGCAGTATGCCCTTCGGTTTTAATGGGGGAAAAAATGCAGTTTGTATTGAGGTTAAACGTTAATGTTAGGATAGGGCTATTTAACGAAGGGAAAGGCGGCTTTCTCCTCAACAAGGGATTTGCTTTTTGCTTTCTGCTCCCTGCCTAAAAATTCATCCCTATCCTTCCTTTTCTTAATTTGCTCCTTATTTATCTCTTTCCTCTCTGCCTTGCTTTTTTGACTGCCTTCCTGTGCTCAGCCGGTCTTTCTAATTGCCCCCAGTTGCCTCCAGCCATTGCTCCTCTGAGGTCTCCTCTATGTTCAGCTAGTTTTTCTGCGCTGAGCTGGTCTAATAACCGGTCTTTCTGAGCTGGGCAGGTTTGCTAGTTAGTTTTTCTCTCTGCTGAACAAGTTTATTAGCCAGGTTTTCTCCACTGGGCCTTCCTATCAACTAACTCCATCCGTCACTCCATCTCCAGCCATTGCCAGGTACTCTCAAGCTGCCGGTTAGGTCCTCTGCTGCTCCACCTCTTCTGTCATGCTGCCTCGTTGCTGCCTGCAGGCCTCCTGGTCAAGTCAAGGTTGTTTTACACATAGCATGCCATCATTACAATTTAGCAGAATGTAAGTCCTGCTGTAAGTTTTTCTTTTAAAAAAACAAACAAACAGCTGTTTAAAAGGATGCTGCTTTTCAAACTGAGCTGCATGAACTAATGAATAGAAAATTACTCTTTCTACTCCTACTAGTGCTATAGTTGGTGACTTGTTTTCAGCAGATGGCAGCACCTAGCTGACCTTGGCTGATCTTGAAAAGCAAACCAGGGTCAGGCTTGGTTAAGTATTTTTATTTTTTTTAAAAAAATATTATTTATTTCTTAACAACTATTTATTATTTATTTCTTAACAAGCTTTACCAGAGCAAACTGCACGATTTTAAAAGACAAAAAAATAGAAACAAGAAAAACGAAAACCATGTGCTTGAAATGGAAAAGCTTTCGAGGAGTAGCACAGCTGTAGACTAGAGTGGAAGATGCTAAAAATCTTTCAAGAAGAAGACAAGGAAGCAGCAGTTCTGCGACTTGCAAGGAAAACAACAACAAAGCAACAATAAGAACAAGAATTCCTCCAACAATACATGGGCATTTCCATGTGCTGACTAGGACCTGAGTTTAACTCAAAGGAGACTTTCTTTACACTTACTGCTAATGGTACTTAAAAATGGATGCGAAATATTAACCAAGTATTGTCAAACATAACTTATTTGTTGAAATAAAAGGTTGAAGTTCTTGAGCTTAGCGTCTCCTTTTAGAAGATTCCCAACTGCAGATGACTTTCAGTTACACTTCAAAGTCAAAGCAAATAAACATAAAGAGGGAAATAATGAAAAACCTTGAATGTCCAGAAGGACAAACACAACATCCAAAAACACATCTCAAAGAAAAACCAACATGGGCTCAGTAATTAAACAGCCCGCCCAAGAGCAAAACTAGTTTCCAGTGACTTTTGAAACATCATCAGGATGGCAGCTGTACAGATTTCAGAGGGACAACAGAGAAAGCCCTTTTCTTAGGTCCTGCTAGTGACATTGGTTAATTGAAGGGACTTGGAGCATGCCCACTCTGGCTTGTCTTCCTAGGAGGGCAGGAAGTATTAGGGAAATGGATGTATTCCTCTTCTGGCATAGTTGTTCAAGTAAAGTACTGCCAAGAAGCTAAGTGTCTGCTCTTCCTGGCATATATGAACATTCATACAATTCGGTATAAAAATATAATTTTACAGCACTAAAACATTTTTCTTAGGAAAGAAAGGCCAAAATACTAAGCTTTTTAATCAATAAAAGAACATGGTAGAAGTCTACAAAAAAAAAAGTAGATAAGCCAAACCTCTCTCAAATTGGATTTATTCCCTATGTGTTGAAACTCCTAGAGTTGGTTGGTATTCTGAATATCAAATGGTATATACTACAGGTCCCAAGTTTCAATAGCTAGAATAAGGTTCCCTACTTAAAAACAAAACAAAAGAAAACAGAAGAGGGGAATCACTAACATAATAAATGCCATTATTTTTAGATGTTGGTTTTAATTTCTAGTTTGTAGTTTTATCATCGCTATGAGCCAGCTAGCACTGTGTTCTAAGAAATACAAATCAGATAGATACAATAGATGATGATCGATCGATGATAGATAGATAGATAGATAGATAGATAGATAGATAGATAGATAGATAGATAGATAGATAGATAGATAGATAGATTTGGGGCAGAGATGATGGACTATGGAGAGGCAGGATTCGAAGACGCAGAAGCCAGCTGCGAAAACCAGCAGAATGCCCAAGGTTGGAAGGCTGCGAGAATTTGACACCAAGAAACCAGAAGGATGGCCTTCGTACCTGTCCCAGGCCGAGAACTACCTTCAGGCAAACCAGGTTGCAGAGGGCGGACTGAAGGCCGCCACACTACTCTGTGTGTGCGGCCCAGTGACGTTCGATCTGGCCAGAAACCTGTTTGTGCCCACACTGTTGGAATCCATCTCCTACACCGAACTGAAGAAGAAGCTCAGAGAACACTTCCAGCTGAAGATGTCAGTGATTGCTTGGCGCTATGCCTTCAAACAACGAGTACAGCAGCCGGGAGAGACTGCATCCGAATACATCATGGCCTTGAGGCAGGCTGCATGCCTGTGTTGATTTTCAGACGTCAAAGAGCGACTTCAAGACTGGCTTGTCAGCGGCCTCCACAATTGAGAGCTGCAGCAAAAACTTTTTGACAGAGAGGTCCTGTTTGTTTGCAGTTGCCCAGAATGAGGTTATGGCGGACAAAGCTGCTGGTGGAGCCATCCGAACGATCTGGCCCACCAAAATGACACAATGTGAAGAAGCCGTCCACCACAAGGACACCAAACTCAGCGAGTAATCAGAAGAAGACGCTGAAGTCGACAAGCTGCATAGACAGCCTGACACACAGCACCGCAGCAGCAAACAGGAAGAGACTACTTACAAGGCAGTTCTCTTGCCTAGATGTCCAGGTTGTGGCAGCCGCCACTAATGCTCAGACTGCACGTTCTGGACAGCCACGTGCCGGGCCTGTGGGAAAACCGGCCACATCGCAGAAGTTTGCAGAGATCACCAGAGGGACCAGCCATCGCATTGCCAGTCAGACGATCTGACCAGGAGAGGTACCGGGGCCCTGGGGCCATTCAGCATGGGGTTTTGCTCAAGCCACAGAAGTGTCTGTCGCACCAGGGCCCGACGCCCCCTTAAACCCATATATAGACTTCAGGTGGAGCTGCAAGGGGTCCCCTGTAAGATGGAGCTTGAAACTGCCATTTCGATTATTTCGCTGGACACATTTAATTTCGTGTGTAGTCGCAGTAGGAGATGGGCCAAGCTGAGGCCCTCTGACATAATTTTAACAGATTTTCAGAATGCAAAGGTCGCAATCAAGGGTGAGCCACATCCTGGCATCCTTGCAGGGTAGCACCATTTTTGTGAAGTTAGATTTGGCGCAGGCCTATCAGCAACTACCTGTTGATGAGGCCACGGCCACAGCACAAACAATTGTGACCCACAGGGTGGCATTCAAAGTTAAGCGCCTGCAATTTGGGGTCAGTGTAGCTCTGGGCATTTTCCAGGGAATCATGGAGCGCACATTCAAGGGCATTCTGGGGGTTTGCCCTTATTTTGATGATGTGCTTATTGCTGGAGAATCCACAGAGGTGTTAGCAAGGAGGCTCAGAGCTGTCTTGCAGAGGCTGCAGGAAGCAGGCCTCAAACTAAAGAAAAGCAAGTGCAGTATTGGGGTTCCCTCAACCGAATTTCTGGGGTTCTGCATCAATGGTGATGGCATCCACCCAGCTGAGTCCAAAGTGAAGGCCATTCAAATGGCACCTAGACCTAAAACCAAAGGAGAGCTGCAAGCATTCTTGGGCCTCCTCAACTTCTACCATGCATTCCTTCCTAGCAAGGCCACAGTGGCAGAGCCACTTCACAGGCTCTTAGATAAAAAAGCTTCTTGGAAGTGGACCAGCATCCACGAGAAAAGTTTTCAGGAGCTGAAGTCACTTCTGTTGGTCAGTTCTACTGTCACACATTTCAAAGAGTCTAAACCAGTTTCCTTAGCATGTGACATGTTCCTATACGGGATGGGTGCAGTCGAGTCACTTAGAGAAAGATGGAACTCAAGTTCCCATTGCCTTTTATTCGAGGACACTGTCCTCTGCTGAGCGTAATTACGCTCAAATTGACAAAGAGACATTGGCCATTGTGGCTGGAATTAAAAAATTCCATGACTACTTATATGGCAGGGACTTCACGGTCTTCACAGACCACAAAACGCTGTTGGGGTTATTCACCACAAACAAACAGACACCCCAGATACTATTCCGTAGAATGCTGAGATGGTCTATTTTTCTATCAGCTTACACGTTCAAGCTGATTCACAAAACCCGGCAAAGAAATTGGCCATGCAGACGGCCTGAGTAGGCTTCCACTGCCACAAATCAAACCAGATCCGGCCCCAGCGGTCCGTGTTTTGTCCATTCAGGACTTGCCAGAGTTTCCCCTCCACGCAGGTGACATAGCTGCAGAAAAAGCAGCTTATAAAACACTAAGTAGAGTGCTTTCCTGGGTGCACACAGGGTGGCTGGATAAAAGCCCAGGCCCTGAATTTCAGAGTTATTTCACTAGAAGACATGAGCTATCAGCTCACAAGGGTTGTATCCTATGGGGGAACAGGGTCATAGTCCCCACTTCACTGAGAGACAGGGTCCTGCAATCACTGCATGAAGGCCATCCAGGTATTGTCCGTATGAAAACTTTAGCTAGAAGCTACTTATGGTGGCCAGGATTAGATAAGGCCATTGAGGCCCAGGTGCATGGCTGTTACACATGCCAACAATCAAGGCCTGAAATGCCGCATGCACCAGTTCACAGGTGGGAGGAGACTCACACTCCTTGGTCTAGAATTAACATAGACTTTGCTGGGCCCTTTCAGGGACAGGTCTTTCTTATAGTGGTCGACAACCAGTCTAAATGGCTTGAAGTAATACCAGTTGCAAACATGACTACAGCTAGGACCATCCAGGTGCTTAGGAAACTCTTTGCCACACATGGACTGCCAGACGTCATAGTATCTGACAATGGAGCCCAATTTACTACGGCTGAATTTCAGGTTTTCCTGAGAGCAAATCTCATCAGGTAGACAATGTTGGCGCCATTTCAACCGTCCACCAATGGTCAAGATGAATGTATGGTCCGGACCACGAAGGAGTCACTGAAGCGTATAGTGACTGGGGACTGGCATCAGAGATTGGCAGATTTTTTACTTTGCCAGCATTCCATACCCTGCATGGCTACAGGGCAAAGCCCAGCAGAGCTGCGCTGGGGGAGGCGGCTGATCACAAAAGTGGATAGGTTACATCCAGATAGGGTGGCAGCAGAAGCTTTGCATCCAAAACCCCCGAGGGGGCTGCAAGTGGGCAATGCAGTGTGGGCCAGGAACTATGGGCATGGGAATCTGTGGGTACCAGGGAAAATTACTAAAACTTCAGGCTCCCTCTCTTACGAAGTGGAGCTGGAGGGCAGGTGAGTTGTCAGGCGCTACATAAAGCAATAAACCATGATCTTTGCTGAACTCACTCTCCTCGTCTTCATTCCTGCGCAACCCAGTACACAACAAGTACCATTATGGAGTCAAAGACAGAATAATAACCAGACATTGGTTAGAAGGTTTGGAAGAACCTGATGCCTGGATGCTGCTTCTTCATGTGTTATGCCAGACAACAGAAGTGTCTGATTTGGCTTTGTGTGGCCTTCATACCATGTGGCAGGCTCCACCCATGAGCTGTTCCAAAGTGTTCCAAAGGGCTATGAATCTGTGAACATCAAGTTATCGGTGAATAGCAGTTCCCAACAGCCCCAGTCAGCATGGGCAGTAATGAGGAATGCTAAGAAGTCCTGTTCAGCAAAATCTGAAAGGCAGCAGTTTTTCTATCCCAAACTAGGTGATTTTGTTCTGCCTCACTGGGCCATTTTAGCTTTGACATACCATTTTCATAGTTATAATAAATGAGTCTGGGGTTAATTATAATCATGGTATCTGAAATAAAAATATCTTTTTATACTGAATACATATTTGTATTTCATGTACAAATCTTTCAACATTCATTTACTCCAAATTCTTTAAAAAAAAAAAAGAATAGCCTTTTGGGCACATGAAATATATGGCAAGATTTCCTCACCCCTATAACTAAGCACTGGAAGCTTTCTATTTAATCCACGCTTAGCTACATCTAGAGTCTTAAAAAGACATGTGTGACTTGTTCATAGCTGACCCTGGCAGGCTATGATATTAATAGGTTATTGACTTGCTAGGCCTTAAACAGCCAGAGGAAACATCACTAGCAGTAGCTGCAATGCACTGGAGATTTGTATCATTGATTCGTCTGTTTAACCCATCATCTCCAGGCATTTAAACAATGATATACACTTGACAAACCTAATATTTCATTTTCTGTCTGGGGACCACAAAACAGAAATTTAAAGGGGAGGCGGGGGAGAGACAATTGGATAGATACATAACACAACAATGACAAATTGAAGAGGAAATTCCAGATAGCTAATGGGTGAAGTTTCACACCATTTTCTAGCCCATAAAGATTGAGAAAGAGAAGAACTCCAAGGGGGAAGGCGTGTGACAATAGAATAGAAATAATATCATTCGCAACACTGAACACATTATTTCTGGCAAAATTATTAGCAATTAATAGCTGGTCTCATTGTAGTTGACGTGGAAAATGGAAGAAATAATTTTCTGTGATTGCAGCTGCAATTTACACTGAATATGAGAAACTAAAACTGGGCTCTAGGGGAAGTTGCAATGGCTTTCCTGTACAAGTGAAGGACTGTGGAAACCTAGTAGACTAAAAAAAATATGTGGAGAACTAGTAGAAGGGGGTCAAAGATGAAGCAAAGTATTGAGACCTTTCATGCTCCACCGCTTCTCCAGCAGTTACAACACAGGACATTGTCTACACATTAGATACCAGGCAACGTTCATTAATATTTGTCCACCAAATAGTAACCCAGATTGTTGGGGGCAACCCAGAGGACCCAGATTGTTGGGGGCAATTAAGCTGACTTTGTAATAATGCCGCTTGGGTGTGTGTGTGAAAGCCCTAATAAGCAGGCATATACATAGAATGAAGGCTACTGCTAAGCTTGTAAGCCGCCCTGAGTCTTCGGAGAAGGGCGGGATATAAATGGAATTAAAATAAATAAAAATAAATAAATAAGTAGGTTTGTAAAATATACTGGCACAGTTACAAAATGGAAATCTTTAGGAACTGAGCTTCTCATAAGTGGCAGATCTGACTGAAGCTCCTTCTTCTGACCTTGTTGGGAGGAGGGGGAGGGGATTAAGGAAACCAGTGGAAATAATGTGAATAAAATCAAATTGAAACTATAGGAGGTAAGGTGGAGTAGCAGAGAGATCACTGAGAAAGAAATTTTTAGGCTTATTTCCAGCATGGTTGTAAGTGAGATTGCCCTCTCTCTGTGTTAGTAAGTGTTGCTGAAATTGTGCTTATATGAAATGGCATCTATATAAGTCCTAAATCTCTCATATCTGAAATCTTTAACTGGATAAAATGGTGCATCATAGGGCAAAACCTTTTCAACCAAGGTTATTAAATTGGGTAATTTACACTATGCCAGGACCCTTAATCTGGAGAAATTAAAATTTGGGAAAGTTTTGGCTGCTTCAGTGCTGCCACCATACTCTCAGCAGTCATGGGAGGGAAGGGAAGGGAAGGGAAGGGAAGGGAAGGGAAGGGAAGGGAAGGAAGCGTTTCCAATGATCACACAACAAAATTCAGTGGGAAAACCAGCAGAAAGTGAGACGTTGCTCCTGCTCTCACTGATTTTTTGTTGTTGCTCATCTATAATAATTCTGCTTTTCTGTTTAAGAAGAAATATCTCAAACAATGACTCAATATGCCATGCGTTGTCTACTAACATATTCAATGTCGCAATGTGTTTGGTTCCTAGATTTTAGACTTAAGGAAATATTCAAATTCTTTGAATTGCTCTATGAATGAATTTTGCTTAAATTTCAATATATTTGTTGCACTGATAATTTTGAGTGGCAGAAGATAAAAATTAGTTATTACATATCGATCTCTTTCACAAATACTAATTATATGCTTCACCTTTGCATATATATTTCTGTTGGAATTTCTGAGCATATAGCAACTAAGTAACAGTTGACTTAATTTATGGTTTACACCCAAAATTCTATAACAATTACATGTAGGTTATTTTGATTCAGTAGGTTGCACTAAAAATTATTCTTGTAGCATACAATAGGTTCCAAGAGTTGACTAACTTGCAATGGGAGTAATATAATTTCAATGAAAGATTAGTCAAAGGTTTACTTTCAACATGACATATATTTTACAAAGTTCTAGATCATGTTTTATGAAAATTATATTTAAATAGGGTAGCTGAAGGTGCTGATTATATGTTGGCATAGGCAAGCAGTGATCCTATAACTCACTTTGCCTTTTTCTCTAGGAACTTTTAAAATCAAACCAATGAACCCACAGAAAAAACAGAGAATATTTTCTATGTATATTTTTTTCTTTCTCTTTTGGACAAGAAGAAGTAAAATAAGTGCTTTATGCTTCTGATAATGCTCAATAGACTTATTTTATTTTTAGCCAACATTGGAAATATTCAGTATTGTTAAAAGAGTGAAAATTCATCCCCTGTCATCTCGACCCCTGTAACTCTCTACACTATAGGGGGGAAAAAGAATGGCCTCAGCTGAATTTTTTTCCATGCAATCCCGCCCCCCCAGAAAACTGATGTATTAAATGAAATAATGATAGCCTAAAGGTAAAGGTAAAGGTTCCCCCGCACATGCGTGCTAGTCGTTTCCGACTCTAGGGGCCGGTGCTCATCTCCGTTTCAAAGCCGAAGAGCCAGCGCTTGTCCGAGGACATCTCCGTGGTCATGTGGCCGGCATGACTAGACGCCAAAGGCGCACGGAACGCTGTTACCTTCCCACCGTAGTGGTCCCTATTTTTCTACTTGCATTTTTTACATGCTTTCGAACTGCTAGGTTGGCAGAAGCTGGGACGAGTAACAGGCACTCACTCTGTTACGCGGCACTCGGGATTCGACCTGCCAAACTGCCGACCTTCTGATCGACAAGCTCAGCGTCTCAACTCACTGAGCCACTGCGTCCCTAATGATAGCCTAAGACTTAGCAAATAGATTATTTAAAGCTACAGTTTTAGGCTGTGGTGTTTTTTTTCTTATAATAATTCATATTGAACTCAATAGGCCTGACTTCCAAGTACTGTATGTGCAGTTAGAATTATGTTATATCGTGTGTACAGTGTTGTTGTGCACTCAGACTGTCAGCTGACTAGATTGAATTTGGTGCCCATGAAAGTATCAGAGACGAATCTAAGTCCTCAGGGATAGATTTAACTCTCCAACACAACTTCAAGTTTCCTGCATTTTCATTGTGGTTTGTTTGCACAGCGTAAAAGATAACTTGGCAGGTTTTTAGTCAGTATTTAGATAAGTCTTTCCTTTTTATGTATTCATAACATCAAGACATTTGTCTATTGAATATTATATTAACATATGCACATGCACATTTGTAATGGACCAAAAAAAGTTACATCACCAAGATGCATGTTAGCCAATTCTCAGAGAACTTAACAACAAGATAGATTTTTAAGAGAAAATATATTCAGTGTGTGATTTAAATCCATATGGTAATCATAATCCCACATTTGAATTGTATGGTCATACCACACTCCGATTTGTCACTTTGCATTCATAGGTTTGTAGTTATGCTAAGCACTGTACGTTCTGTTTATGGGATAGTTTATATCTATCGCATGTTAGCTCCAGATATTAGGATGCTCTGGATTTTCTGTTTGCTCCATTCATTGCGACTCTCTGCTGTGCTTGCATACCAGTTGGCTTACACAGTGCCCTAACTTTTGATCCGTCAGGACCTCACTTATTATCATCTATCAGTGAGACAGATATGTACATAGCTGGAGATCCAAGTGAGAAACCAAAAGTGTGAATGGGTATTGGGTGGATTATTTATTTATTTATTAGGCTTTTAAAAATCCTACTTTTATTATTTCATAAGTAACTTAAGATGGTGAACATACTTAATACTCCTTTCTTCTTCTATTATCTCCACAACAACAGTCTTGTGAGTTGAGCTGGGCTGAAAGAGAGTACCTGGCCTAAAATCACCCAGACAGCTCTCATGCCTAAAGCAAGACTAGAATACACAGTCTCCTGGTTTCTAGGCGGCACCTTCACCACAATCCCAATCTATTAATGCAGCTGGCAGAGTTGCAGGTGGCCTCTTTTGAACACCCGTGATGGCACTGATTAGAGAGATATTCAAAAGGATGGCTAGTTTATAACTTAATCCTGCTGGCAACAGAATTGGATGGATAAGTTGCCTAATCAGAGTTATAGAGCTCTCATAGCCCTTCTCAAAGTTGCCACTGAATTGTAATGTTTAACGTGGCAGGGACTATTAAATACATGGGAATAACCACAGTTACACTGTGTTTAAATTTATACTAAGTGGAAGTTAGGTGGCCCTCCCTCCCTGAGCCCCAGTTCATTTTGGCTCTGCCCACTTTTTGAAGTGTTCCCGTGCTCTGGCTTTCCATTTAAATGAGGCCAAAAGGATTGCAATATACGTGGCTTGTGTTAATGGCAAGTAGAACTGAGCATGCTGTGAGCCACTTGCTTGTTTATTTCATTTATTTTAAAACCTCCACATCATCTTAGTTTACAAGATGCTTTACAGTGTAATTAAAAGCATAATTAAACACAATTAAAAGCACAGACTGAAACTGCAGTTAAAGCAAAAAAAAAAAAAGCCTCAGTTCCAATGACTGCAATTTAAATTGAGGCCAGAGTCTAAAAAACAGTGGCAGGAATGTTTGTCTGAATGTCTACATCTATAAAATGTTATTTTCCCCTGGGCTTTCTAGGGAAGGACTGGAGGTTGCAACTACAGTATATATATCAGAGAAACCCTCACCCCACTGAGCTCTTTCAGAGGTCATAGAAATGGATGGGGCTAGTGAGTGGAACCTGGACTCTTTTGAATATCCACACATATTTATTTATAGACAATACTTATAATCAGTGGGGGAGGAGACTGTAATGGTTTGCCTACTTATTCATACTTAGCAACTTAAAGAACACCAAATCCATTCACACACATGGATATATTGATCAGAGTGATTGGAATGAATGGAAAATAGCTTGGCCTCCTTCCCAAACATCTCAAGTCTGAAAATTGGTGGCCTAGTGACCACTAGATGCTCAAGTACCTTGATCACATGAGGTACTAATACCACTCTATAAAGCCTTAGTAAGACCACACCTAGAATACTGCAACCAGTTTTGGTCTCCAGACTATAGAAAAGATGTTGAGACTCTAGGAAAAAGTGCAGAGAAGAGCAAGAAAGATAATTAGGGGACTGGAGGCTAAAACATATGAAGAATGGAACTGGGCGTGGCTAGTCTAGTGAAGAGAAGGACCAGGGGAGAGATGATAGCAGTGTTCCAATATTTGAGGGGCTGTCACAGAGAGAGGGGGATCAACCTATTTTCCAAGGCACCTGAAGGCCAGACAAGGAATAATGGATGGCAATGGATGAAGGAGAGATTTAACCAAGAAATAAGGAGAAATTTTCTGACAGTGAGAACAATCAACCAATGGAACAGTTTGCCTCCAAATGTTGTGGGAGTTTCATCACTGGAAGCTTTCAAGAAGAGTTTGGAGGTAGGGAGGGGGAAGGGGGTTTTTTAAAGGAAAACTGTATTTTTAAAACTTTTCAAAACTTTTCAATAAAAAAAAAAAAAAAAGAAGAGTTTGGACTGCCATCTATCAGAAATGGTGTAGGGTCTCCTGCTTGTGTGGCAGGGAGCATAGACTAGGTGACCTACAAGATCCCTTCCAACTCTATTATTCTAATTCTAATTCTAAAATCTAGGGCAGGGGTCTTCAAACTTGGCTCTTTTAGGACTTGTGGATGTCAACTCCCAGAATTCCTCAGCCAGGCATGCTGGATGAGGAATTCTGGGAGTTGAAGTCCACAAGTCCTAAAAGGGCCAGGTTTGAGGACCCCTGATCTAGGGTCTCATTAAACTCAGCAGCTCCTCTAGAGTAGGTTTATACCAAAAAGGATGGCTGGTTGGCTGGATACAGTAGGAAGTAGATACATAACCTTTGCAAAGATTCTACTTGGTTTTATTAGCTCTCTCCAATCTGAAATATCTATAACTGTTAGATGCTAGCACAGAGTTATAGCATAGAATTATAGTTTTGGTGTCTCTGTGCTTTTTTCAGTGGTCAGCTTTTTTTGTTTTTGTACAGTTCAGGTCAGCATAGATAGTGTTTCTTCCTCATATCCCCACTTTCCCAAAGAACTCTGTGAGGGGGGCCTGACTTTAAATAGAGAGTCAGCTGGCTTTTATACTAAGAGAGGACTAAAACTCATGATCTCCCAGTTTCTAATCCAGCACCTAAAACTTCATACTGTATAACCTTGATCCTATGGTAACCTCCCCCTGCCTTTTGTGTGTATGTGTGTGTGTGTGTGTGTGTGTGTGTGTGTGTATGTGTGTGTGTGTGTGTGTGTGTGTGTGAGAGAGAGAGAGAGAGAGAGAGAGAGAGAGAGAGAGAGAGAGAGAGAGGGAGGGAGGGAGGGAGGGAGGGAGGGAGAGAGAGAGAGAGAGAGAGAGAGAGAGAGAGAGAGAGAGAGAGAGAGAGAGAGAGAGAGAGAGAGAGAGAGAGAGAGAGAGAGAGAGAGTGTCAAATCAGGACTGACTCCTGGCAACTGCCTGGACTAGTCTCTGCAATTTTTATAGCAAGATTTTGGAACTGGCTTGCCATTCCCTTCTTCCTAGGGCTGAGAAAGAGTGACTGGCCCAAAGTCAACCAGCTGGTTTCATGCCTAAAGAGTGACTCAGACTCATAGTCTCCTGGTTTCTAGCCTGGTGTCTTAATCATTAGACCAAAAGTGGTTTTCATTTATGATAGCCTTTGTTACAGGTATTTCTAATTTTCTCTGGGAATGACTCTATAGCAGCCTTTTGTTCCAGTTTCAGGAAGTGCAGTGCCAGAAAAAAAAGCTAAGTCTGGAAACATCATTCCATTGGACAATGCTGCAGCTCTTTTGAACTAGCATGCAGTCTTCACAATTTTTTTTTTTAATTTTGAAATTCCAAGTTTTACTAAAGCTCTTCTTTAATTAAGCTTCTAAGAAGTATAATAACTCTTTGCTATTTATAACCTCTTGTGGGCTACAAAAGGAAAAAAAAGAATGACAAGAAGACAGATAATTACTAGAAATATAGATAAACAATGGGACATACTTTCTGCACATAGTTTCTTTTTCTAAAGGTGAGTTGGAACAGCTGGATCGGTGTTTTAGCAGCATTAGGAATGTGAGAACAATATTTTATAAACACCCACCACTTGGAGGCACAAAATAGAATTATGAAGATCAACTGCAAATCCCACCATGTACTGCCCTGTCGTCACCCAGGGATCTGCTATTCAGTCTTATTTACATGCCAGAATGAAGGAAGGAAACCTTACACGATCATACAAAGGAAGGCAAGCCCAAGCATCTTTACTTGAAAGTTATTCTAAAAAAGATCTAATGCACTTACTCCCAAGTAGACATAGTAAACGCCTGTGGCCAGAAGCAGCCCACTATCTCTCAACATAAATGTTCACTTGCACATCAGGTGCTGAAATAAGACTATGCTTGGAGTGATGGTGGGGAGGTCTAAGAAACCCAGAACCCCCTTAGATGCTGATATGACTTTGACCCAAACTTGCAGTGTTTTATGAGAAATCATTCATCAGCAACAGAGTCATGACATCATCTGCAGAGAATAAGGGCTCATATAGATGATGAGCTACAGAAAAGAACATTTCCCTTTCTTACACATATTATGCAATATTCCATTTCCTTCCCGCAGAATGTAAGGAAAGAGGCTCGGTTACAACAGCCAAGGCTAGATCCAGCCATTTCCCTGATAATGGAAAGCAGTTGCCGACTGCTTTTATTATTCCACCATTGACTTCCTTTAGCTTCCTGATGCACAAACCTGTCATTTAGAGTACTTTCTCTCCTTCTGATAATTATTTGTTAGAAGTCTCATTCACTATCTCTTTCTCTGTAGCTTTCCACAACTCTCCCGCTCTCCCTCTCTCTGTGTTAATCCTCATTTACAGCAATTAATCTTGAAGAATAGCCCTATAGCAATCAGCTGGTATTTCTCATGCGAAGAAGCGGCTCATCAGTGTGGGTAAGGAAGTGAGCTGCTTTCAGAATGAATTTGGTGACACTCAAAGAATCAGTTGACTCCCAGGCAGTGATTTAGAAAGATGGGTTGATTGTCCCCCTATTCAAAGTATCCCTCATCAACTGGATCCTTTGAGGATCCTTTCCATCTTTGCATATCATAAAAATCGGACCTCCAATTTCCCAGATATTTTCTTGTCTCTTGAAAGAGGCTTTTGATTTTCTATTTCATTTTGAGGAGACATTGGCATTCCTTTGCAGTTGAGTTTTTAAGCTCATTTTGCAAGGTGGTAGGAGTATTGAATTTCCTCCACTGCATTTCTCCCCATCACACTTCTAAGTTTGAAAAAGGCTGCCAAGGGAGGTCCTTTATGATATCTTCCCTTAGGACTTTATAGAAGGGTGGGAAACAAGAGACAACTTTGAGTGTTGGAGAAATATTGTGACAAAAAACAGTTATGCAAGCAACCCTTGACTATTCTATAACCAAGAAAAGAAACATGAAAATTTCACAAACTTTTGCTTCACTATTGAAAAAAAACCTACTTTATATTGTGTAAGGGTTACAAGAGTCCAGATGGCGTTGTGGTTAAGACATCAGGCTAGAAACTGGAAGACCATGAGTTCAAGTCTCACTTTGGGCAGAAAGCTGGCTGGGTGACCTTAGGGACAGTCTTAACATACAAGGAATTTGTCTTGGGTGTATAAGCTCTCAGTGTACATAAAAGCAATAAGTAATAAATCACGATCATAGTCATCGTAAAAATACATTCATCATAAATCATAAGATACAACACTTAGTGATAGTCATAAGCAATCAATATAAATCATAGTAGGATACTAAATAAAACAATATAAATCATAATATTTATTTTAATTCCATTTATATCCCGCCCTTCTCCGAAGACTCAGGGCGGCTTACAAGCTTAGCAGTAGCCTTCATTCTATGTATATGCCTGCTTATTAGGGCTTTCACACACACCCCAAGCAGCATTATTACAAAGTCAGCTTAATTGCCCCCAACAATCTGGGTCCTCATTTTACCTACCTCGGAAGGAGGGAAGGCTGAGTCAACCTTGAGCCTGGTGGGATGCGAACCTGCACTAATTGCAGGCAGCTGGTGTTACTTAAGGAGGCATTAGCCCACTGCTCCACCAAGGCTCCACCAATATACAATATACAAACAACAAAGTTACAGTCATAAGTAGATAAGGAGATAGGTAATAGGAAAGATGAGAAGAAGAACAGTAATACAGCCTTACTAGATAGTTTGACGGTGTTGTGGGAATTGGTTGTTTAGCAGAGTGAGGGCATGGGGGAAAAAACTGTCCTTGTATCTAGATGTTCTGGTGTGCAATGCCCAATAGTGTCATTTTGAAAGTAGAAGTTGAAACAGTTTATGTCCAGGATGTGAGGGGTCTGTAGATATTTTCTCAGCCCTCTTTTTGACTAGTGCACTATACAAGTCCTCAATACAAGGCAGGGTGGTAGCAATTGTTTTTTCTGTAGTTCTAATTATCCATTGAAGTCTGTTTCTGTCTCGTTTGGTTGCAGTGCCAAACCATAGAGTTAAAGACAGTTATATATACCAACCAACTCTCAAGAACTAGTCCAGGCAGTTGCCAGGAGCCAACACTGACTCAAAGACACCAAATAATAAAAACAAGTTAAAATTAAATGAAACATTTTCTGTCAAGGCATTAAGTTATGTTTAGTTTTCCTTACTGTATTATACATTCATTCTGATTATTTATTGGTCTCCATTTTTAATCATGATATGTACTTTATTTCTGATTGCATATTATTAAGCTCTATTGCCGACTGCAGGAGTAGAAGATCAGAACAAGATTAGCTTGAAATTTTTTATATGTACTTTCCTGGGGGTTAGTGGTGGTATTTTTAAGATCTGTGAGGCAACTGTCTTAGTTCCATAGGCTTTTCCTCATAATACATAAGTTTTAAAATTGTTGTCTTCTTTTTCTTTTTGATAGGAGGCTATCTAGGAATAGATACAAAGAATACATTCTTAATCTGGGGATCAGTAATGACTTCCTCTTTGCCAAGCCTAGCACTCACTAATCCTAATCAGTCTGTTTCAAATCATCATTTATCTATAACATTTCTACCACTGACTTTTTAGTCCATTGTTCAAAGGTTACTTGAAGTTATACCTCAGATTTAATAGATAGTTTTCAACTATTCCCAGGTTATCTCCGCCTCTTATCTCATTTCTATCAATTTACACCTATATGGGAGAGAAGTTTCCATAGAGAGGCATACACAGATTTCATATCTTTGTAAATTAGAAGGTAAAGTCTTCCTTAAAAACAAACAAACAGAAAAATGTCTATTATTTCAGGCATCAGGGAAGGGAGTGTTCATGAGGTGTGGTTCAAAAAGTGACTACGATGGTGTTATCAAAACTCCACTTGTTCTTTTTTTTAAAAAAATGGTAGACAGAGGTTCAAGCACAGCATTGTGACCTCCATATTGACTTTTAAAACAAAAACAAAAACAAAACTTATGGCTGTGCTTACCCCTGCCTGCCTTCCAGTGGGTTGACAAACCTGAATTAACACAAAAAGTTGTAAAGTGCACAGCTCTATATAAACTATGATGAGTTTGGGGTTAGTTTTAAACCATGATAACAAGAAGAAAGAAAGAGAGAATGAGAGAGAGAGAGAGAGAGAGAGAGAGAAACTGCCAGAGCAAAATAATTGTGTGGAGTAGGAATGCAAAAAGATTTGCATAATCAAAATGCTTTCCTTTTCCCAAGAAAATTTTCTAATCCACCAGAAGAACTAGATCTTGACTGTCTCCACTCTCCACTCCAACAATCACCTCAATGATGACACTGAACCTTTGGCCTATTCCTAATTGAAATACACCCAAATATATCTAGAAAGAAGTGATATTATGTCTCACTGTGATTCTCTGCTATCTTCTACAGAAACGAGAGCATAAGCACTTGCCAGTAGAAATCAGTTTTTATAAAAGATGACAAATTCTCCCCCCGCATCCCTTTTCTTTCCATAAGGGAAGCTTCAGAGAAAGAGTACACAATATTACTTGCTCTCGTCATCGCTGCCTGGAGTGATCTCTTTGGATAATGGCAAGATTCTTTTCAGACAGTCAGAAAGTGGAACGAGGAGGCATCTTTGTCTGTATGCTCCCAACTCACCTTGCTGCTGAACAGGTTTTGACACTCTCCAGCTTCCTGAAGTTCTCAGAGGCTGCTGATTTCAGCAAGAATTGTTTGCAACACAGAACGCCATCTGAGGGAAAATGGAAGGGAGGGAAGTGTCATTTCTCCCCCCCCCTTCCGCCCTCCTTTGCATCCTGAAAGGAAAGATCGTGAATTGATTGTTCTCAAATTGCTGGCAATTTGGTAGGCAATTTTCTATAAAAGTGTTAAATACCTAAAAAAAGAAAAAAAGAAAAAGAAAGGAATTGAACACAAGCATTAAGGAAAAGGCATGTATATTTCAATAAATAAATTACAGTTATTTACTTGTTTCCTTTCTTCCTGGTAGTCAAGATCTGTTCAGAGAGTTATCATCTGAAGCAAATCGTTTGCTTGCTCCTAGTTTCTGACTTGCCAGTGTCGTGATGGCAGTGCTTCTCAGTGCAAAGTTTTCCACCAGTTCCCTTTTCTGGTTTAAGCAGGGAAACCAGTTGAAGACTTAGGGCCAAGCATTTTTTCTCAATCCCAGAAAGGAAGCAAGAGCAAACCGCTTCCGGAAATATTGCCTAGTAAATTCCATGGATTTATTATTTATTGACTGACTATCATCCAGTCTTTTTTGCAACATGGAAGTGACTTATGTAACCAGAATCTCTCCTACCATTTTGTGACCATGCCGGCTTATTAATCCTGATGTATTTCATAGATTCTTTGCTCTAACTCCCTCCCCTTCTCCCCCCTCCCCTATAATAGAAGGCCCGGGTTGTAACCACTGTGGGAGAGTGGTTAGGTTTTTACATCTGCTGCCTCCCAGAGGTGAGAGCTCTGGGGGGTATTGCTCCCCCGGTTTGTATGTATCAGGTTGCCCCCCGGCTTTGACCGCCGTGAGAGGGCGGGATTCGATCTATCCCGGGATTTCCCAGCTCCAGTGGCAGTGGAGCTGGGCTGGCTCCCTGGACACTTGCCTTCGATTTATTTATTTTGAGATCCTCCCATGTTGAGTTTGATCTGGTCTGCCTTGCTGTTTTTTTTGTCGGACTTGTTAAGATCATGCGTCTGACTTATTCGAGCACGACTTTATTCGCTCTCAGGGGGGCCCCCCCATCCTGGGAGCGACCCGCCTTACTTGTTACACCTCCTCTTGATGAAGGGCCCGAGTGTTGGGACCCTGAGAGATGGCTGGGCATGGGTAGGGGCCTCCGATATAAGCCAAATAGGAGGCCCCTGGTTAGTTTTTTGGTTAAATTTTTTAGGAGGTTAGGGAGGGGGGTGGGAACTTCTTTTGGTTGTTCGGATATGGGGGGCAGTCCAGCAACCATTGTTCAGGTCAGGGCCGGGATTGATCGCGGAGGGGAGGAGCGGGGGTCGGTCGCCCCCGGGGCTCCAGGGCAAGTCGTGGGAATGCCTATTCCCACGACGTTAGGGAATGGCAGCAGGTGCAGGAACAGAGGGCCGTATCGACTCCAGGGAAGGCCTCTCCGCTACTTGCAAGCGGTGAGGCGTTCCGACCCTCTTGTTCTACCCCGAGGTCCCGGGAGTGAGGATGTGCAGCCTCCTGAGCTCCGGCTGGTGTACCTGAATGCCAGGTCTGTCGTTAATAAAGCTCCTCTCGTCCGTGACTTGGTCGAGGGTGAGCAGGCGGACCTGGCTTGCATCACGGAGACTTGGTTGGGCCCAGAGGGCGGTATTCCTCTGGCTGATCTCTGCCCACCAGGTTTCCGGGTGCTACACCGGCCTCGGGCTCAGGGTAGGGGTGGGGGAGTGGCTGTTGTTATGAGGGAGACCTTAGCTCCGCGGGAGGCCACCGTTCCGCAGATAGTCGGTTGTGATTCTCTCTTCTTGAGATGCGGCCCTGGTGCGCAGTTGGGCTTGCTGCTGGTGTACCTTTCACCTAGTCACGCAGCAGCAGCCCTGCCTGAGCTTCTCGATGTCCTCTCTGGGTTGGTGGTTGAGTTCCCGAAACTTATAGTTTTGGGGGACTTCAATCTACCATCTCTGGGAGGATCATCTGAGTTGGCTCGGGAGTTCATGGCTTCCATGACGGCCATGGACCTGACGCAAGTAATTTCAGGACCGACTCATGAGGGAGGCCACACCCTTGACCTAGTTTTCTTATCTGGGCGGTGGTTAGATGATCTTGGTGGGGGCTCCCCAATTATTATGCCCCTGTCATGGACCGATCATCATCTCCTGCGGCTGGTCTTCCGTTTTGCCACCCCCCGCCGTGGGTGTGTGGAACCAGTTAGATGGTACCGCCCCAGACGCTTAATGGATCCCGCGAGATTCCAGGCAGCGCTGGGGTCCCCACCTGCCTCCCCCACTCACAGCTCGGCAGATGCCTTAGTGGAAGCTTGGGAAAGGGCAGCCACTGAGGCTCTTGACCGAGTTGTACCCTTGCGGCCCCTGACCCGATGCAGATCCCGTCGAGCTCCATGGTTCTCCGCGGAGCTCCGGGAGATGAAGCGCCGGAGACGGGGCCTAGAGAGCGGTTGGAGGTCCAGCCGATCCGAATCCGACCGATTGCGACTAAGAACCCATATTAGGTCTTATCTCGCTGCGATAAGGGTGGCGAGGTCTAATCACTTCGCTACCCTTATCGCGTCCGCAGATAATCGCCCGGCCGCTCTGTTTAGGGTGACTCGCTCCCTCCTTAATCAGGAGGCGAGGGAGGAACCCTTGCAGGGTCGTGCCGAGGAGTTTAACAATTATCTGTCGGACAAAATCACTCGGATTCGGACCGGTCTGGACTCCGACTGGGCAGAGTCTGGCGATCAGGACGCGGGTGGTCTTGTCGATATCACTTGGGAGGAGTTTGATTCTGTGACTCCGGAGGAAGTGGACAGGATTATGGGGAGACTGAGCTCCACCACATGTTTATTGGACCCGTGCCCTTCCTGGCTGACTTATGCAGCCCGGGAGAGGACACGCAGCTGGTTCCAGGCAGTTATATCAGCTTCTTTGAGTGAGGGTAGCTTCCCTGCCATCTTGAAAGAGGCGGTGGTGAGGCCCCTCCTCAAGAAGCCTGCCTTGGACCCAGCTGTATTGAACAACTTTCGTCCGGTCTCCAACCTTCGCTTTCTTGCGAAGGTTGTTGAGAGTGTGGTGGCGCACCAGCTCCCTTTGGTCCTGGATGAAGCGGATTATCTAGACCCGTACCAATCGGGTTTCAGGCCCGGGCACAGCACGGAGACGGCATTGGTCGCGCTGGTGAATGATCTCTGGAGGGCTCGGGACAGGGGTCATTCCTCTGTTCTAGTCCTATTGGACCTCTCAGCGGCTTTCGATACCATCGACCATGGTATCCTGCTGCGGCGTCTCAGGGGATTGGGAGTGGGAGGCACGGTTTTACAGTGGTTCTCCTCCTATCTCCAGGGACGCTCGCAGTCGGTGTTGACAGGAGGGCAGAGGTCGACCGCGAGGTCTCTCGTTTGTGGAGTTCCTCAGGGGTCGGTCCTCTCGCCTCTCCTGTTCAACATCTATATGAAACCGCTGGGTGAGATCATTCGTGGCTTTGGAGTTGGGTATCATCAGTACGCTGATGATACCCAGCTTTTTCTTTCTACCCCAAACCACCCCAGTGATGCCCTCAACGTGATGTCCCGTTGCCTGGAGGCGGTTCGGGTCTGGATGGGGAGGAACAGACTTCAACTCAACCCCGACAAGACCGAGTGGCTTTGCATACCTTCATCCCGGGTCTATTCGGATATTCCATCTCTTTCTATGGGGGGTGAATTATTACCCCCCGTAGATAGGGCTCGCAACTTGGGAGTCCTCCTAGATTCGCGGCTTACCTTGGAAGATCACATGGTGGCCGTGACTAGGGGGGCTTTCGCCCAGGTTCGCCTGGTGCGCCAGTTGCGGCCCTATCTAAGCCGGGATGATTTATGCACGGTCACTCACGCGCTCGTGACCTCTCGTCTAGACTACTGCAACGCCCTCTACATGGGGCTTCCCTTGAGGACCACCCGGAGGCTCCAACTGGTACAGAATGCAGCCGCGAGAGTTGTGTTGGGAGTTTCCCGATACTCCCACGTGACACCTCTGCTCCGTGAGCTGCATTGGTTGCCAGTTGTCTTCCGGGTGAGATTCAAGGTGCTAGTAATGGCGTTCAAAGCCCTCCATGGCATGGGGCCGGAGTACCTCAGGGAACATCTGCTGCCGGCATCAAGCTCCCTGCGCCCTGTGCGTTCCCACAGAGAGGGCCTCCTCAGGGTGCCACCGGTCAGAGAATGCCGTCTGGTGGCCCCCAGGGGGAGATCCTTCTCTGTGGGCGCCCCGGAGCTATGGAACCAGTTACCGGTTGAGCTCCGGACGGCGCCCGATCTGCGCTCCTTTCGCCGCGATCTGAAAACATACTTGTTCGAGCAAGCCGGCCTGGCCTGAGGGGGGATTGGTGGGGTTTTTATCATTTTTATTGGGGTTTTTATTATGTATCAATTGTATTTTAATCGGGCATGCATTTAATTATTTTTTAATTTTTGTAAATTTCTGTGTTTTATTCTTGCCCTGTACACCGCCCTGAGTCCTTCGGGAGAAGGGCGGTATAGAAATGATAATAAATTAAATTAAAATTAAATTAAATTATTATTGCTATTATTATTGCTATCATTATTGTTGTTATTATTGTTGTTATTGTTATTATTATTATTGTTGTTGTTGTTATTAATCATCGCACAGTCAGCCAGATGTTCAGACTGGATTTGGCATTTTGTCTACCTATCGATTCCTTACCAAGGACCTGGGATAGACAGATGTGGATGTTTGAATCGATGGTATAACAGATATCATCACAGGATGGAAGCTGTTCCTTGTAAGACCGCCTTTTGCAATTGACTGATGGTGAATTTGTCAATGCCAATGGTGTTCAAGTGGTGCTCCAGTTGTTTTGAGATTGCACCCAAGGTGCCTATTACTAATCTAATCTTTTATTATTGTTACTGTTATTGTTATTGCTGTTATTTTTGCATGGAATTGTTACAGTAGTCAGGAGACCAAATACAATTGCAAGGTAATGGCTTGGCTTGCCAAGATACCAGCCCTGTTGTAAGACATACTTGCACACTTCCCAAGGTGCACCATAAGAGAGCAAGCTGGCTTCGCACCAGAGAGAAAGACAAGCAGGTCTTCCTGCAGTGTCATCCAAGGTCCCCTTCCTTCTTGGAGCTGCTTCACATGGGGGTGTGGCAACCAGGAAGGTTCAGAGCTATCAGGAATCTGACTTTCTGCACAGAGCACCAACTCGTTTCCCAACCGAAGTGGTACCTATCTATCTACTTGTGTAAAACATACTTTCAAACTATTAGATGGATAAAAGCTGAGGCAAGTGACAGGAGCTCATCCTTCCATGCAGTGCTAGGGCTTGAACCACCAGAGCTGAGACTATCTCCAGCGTCATTAAACCACTGAGCTGCTGCGCCTCTGTACTCACTGATTTAAAGGGGGGGAAAAGTCCCAACAAATCAAACAAAATCCTATAACCGGATCCTTCTGTTTTTGGTTGAAAATTAAATTGTACTAAAGAAACTAATCATGCTTGGCATGCACTCTGTCTCTCATATACATCTCTGTGTAAGTGTTGTTTAGTCACCAAGCTAAATTAATAATGGAATTATTTATATGGGGAATGGTGTACAGGGACACACAACTAGAAATAACACAGATGTTGTTAATTTAACCATGGTTTATTGATTGAGATGTGTTTGAATATTAGTTTATGGTTTATTGAATTAACTTACATTCCTGGGTTTGTATTATATACTAAGAGACCCCATTTGATGTGGTGGTCAAGGCACCAGTCTAGAAACTAGGACATTAGGGACTCTAGAACATGGGAGGGTCATATGCAGTATCCCCAGATCATGAGTTGTGACCTACAAAGCACTAAGATCATTACACTGAGATTTGGTGGAAAGCGTTCCAGGATATTTTTTATATTTTATATAAAAAAATGAGCTCTTAAGGGTAGAAATAGGCATTGTAAGCTTTTATGTGGCATAATAAATCCATTGCCACCCTTAAATTCTTACACCCTCTAAAAATATCAACCTGGCTCTTTCTAGTGATGTCAGTAGATCTAAAGACCCCCCCATATCTGAAAACAACATATTAAAAAGTGGGGGTCCTGAATATAAAACACTTATACTTGTGTTCGTTTCAGAACTGAGTAAATATTTTTTTTCTGGGGTGAAGATAACATTTTTTTTTAGCGAAGAGAAGAGAGAGAGAGAAGAGATGAAGCGTCGGAGACGGGGCCTAGAGAGCCGTTGGAGGTCCAGTCGATCCGAATCCGACCGATTGCGACTAAGAATCCTCACCAGGTCTTATCTCGCTGCGATAAGGGTGGCAAAATCCAACTACTTTTCCACCCTCATCGCGTCCGCAGATAATCGCCCAGCTGCCTTGTTCAGGGTGACTCGCTCCCTATTAAACCAAGAGGTGAGGGAGGAACCCTTGCAGGGTCGAGCCGAGGAATTTGGTCAATATCTGCTGGATAAAATCGCTCGGATTCGAACTGGTCTGGACTCCAACTGGGCTGAGATGGAAGAACAAGACATGGACAGTCTTGTCGACGTCATCTGGGAAGAATTTGATCCTGTAACTCCTAAGGAAGTGGACAGGATTATGAGAAGGTTAAGCCCCTCCACATGCTTACTGGACCCGTGCCCTTCCTGGCTGGCCTATGCAGCTCGAGAGGCGACACGAGGCTGGTTCCTAGCGGTCATCTCTGCTTCTCTGAGTGAGGGTCACTTCCCCACCGCCTTGAAGGAGGCGGTGGTGAGACCTCTCCTCAAGAAGCCCACCTTGGACCCATCCTCTTTGAATAACTTTCGTCCAGTCTCCAATCTTCGCTTCCTTGCGAAGGTTGTTGAGAGCGTGGTGGCGCACCAACTTCCTCAGATCCTGGATGAAGCGGTTTATCTAGACCCGTACCAATCGGGTTTCAGGCCGGGCTACAGCACGGAGACGGCATTGGTCGCTCTGATGAATGATCTCTGGAGAGCCCGGGACAGGGGCCATTCCTCTGTCCTAGTCTTATTAGACCTCTCGGCGGCTTTCGATACCATCGACCATGGTATCTTGCTGCGACGCCTCAGGGGACTGGGAGTGGGAGGCACGGTTCTGCGTTGGTTCTCCTCCTTTCTCCAGGGTCGCTCGCAGTCGGTGCTGACAGGGGGACAGAGGTCGACCCCGAGGCCTCTCGCTTGCGGAGTCCCTCAGGGGTCGGTCCTCTCGCCTCTCCTGTTCAACATCTACATGAAACCGCTGGGTGAGATCATTCGCAGTTTTGGAGTAGGGTACCATCAGTATGCTGATGACACCCAGCTTTTTATCTCAACTCCAAACAATATCAGTGATGCCCTAGACGTGATGTCCCGCTGCCTGAAAGCGGTCCGGGAATGGATGGGGAGAAACAGGCTTCAACTGAACCCGGACAAGACTGAATGGCTGTACGTACCGGGAAACCAGGAGATTCAGAACGTCCCACTGCTTAACATTGGGGACAAGTTACTTCCCCCTGTTGATAGGGCCCGCAACCTGGGTGTCCTCCTAGACTCACAGCTCTCCCTGGAAGACCACATTGGAGCTGTGACCAAGGGGGCCTTCTCCCGGGTTCGACTAATTCGCCAACTACGGCCTTATCTGGACCTGGATTCCTTACGTACAGTCACCCATGCCCTTGTGACATCTCGCCTAGACTATTGTAACGCTCTCTACATGGGGCTGCCCTTGAGATCCACTCGGAAGCTTCAACTGGTGCAAAGTGCGGCGGCACGGACACTCTTGGGAGCCTCCCGATACTCCCATATCACACCTCTCCTCCGTGCGCTGCACTGGCTTCCGGCTGCCTTCCGTGTGAAGTTCAAGGTGCTAACGATGACTTACAAAGCCCTACATGGCATGGGTCCGGACTACCTTCGGGAGCACCTTCTGCCGATGTCAGCACCCCACCGTCCTGTGCGCTCCCACAGAGAGGGCCTCCTCAGGGTGCCACCGCTCAAGGAATGTCGGCTGGTGGCCCCCAGGGGGAGGGCATTCTCAGTGGGTGCGCCAGCCCTCTGGAACACCTTACCAACAGAAATCCGGATGGCCCCTGACCTCCGTACCTTCCG
Source organism: Vipera berus (assembly GCF_964194415.1). Taxonomy (NCBI): domain Eukaryota; kingdom Metazoa; phylum Chordata; class Lepidosauria; order Squamata; family Viperidae; genus Vipera; species Vipera berus. The sequence goes on along the minus strand of NC_138202.1, from coordinate 248,588,711 downwards.
TCGCGACTTAAAAACTTTCCTGTTTCAGCAGGCTGGCCTGGCATGATAGCGTTAATTGGGGTCCCAGTTTGTGTTCATTAGTGTTTCTTATTATTTTTATTGTTCGATCTGTATACCTTCCTTCCTCTGTACACCGCCCCGAGTCCCTCGGGAGAAGGGCGGTTTATAAAAGCTAATAAATAAATAAATAAATAATAAAGTAATTTATGTTTTCTAAAAATCCTTGGAGTTGCATTCCTTTATTCAGAGATCTCAAAAGGTACATGTAATGTAGTTCATAAGGGACACAGTGGCTCAGTGGGTTAGGACGCTGAGGTTGTCGATTGAAGGTCGGCAGTTTGGCGGGTCGAATCCTGAGTGCCACATAACAGAGTGAGCGTCTGTTACTCGTCCCAGCTTCTGCCAACCTAGCAGTTTGAAAGCACGTAAAAATGCAAGTAGAAAAATAGGGACCACTACGGTGGGAAGGTAACAGCGTTCCGTGCGCCTTTGGCGTCTAGTCATGCCGGCCATATGACCATGGAGACGTCTTCAGGCAAGCACTGGCTCTTCAGCTTTGAAATGGAGATGAGCACCGGCCCCTAGAGTTGGAAACGACTAGCACACATGTGCGGGGGAACCTTTACCTTTACCTAATGTAGTTCATCTTTTTTTTTCTTAAAAGACCCAGTCAACATCAAGGTACAATTGGTAGATTATGCATATATTTGTATCTAAATGAAGGGAAGTTTATAAATTATCTTAACAATTAACAATAACATCCCCCCCTCCTAATAGCTATCCACAAACAAAATTGTTTTGTCATTAGGGACAAAATAAGAGCTTGAGGAAACCTTCAATTGTTCATGTATTTGGATCCTTGAGGTTAGAATTTTAGCAAGGATGGCCAAGTGAAATTGCTTTGGTCTTGTAGATAAATCCCAATAGGAATGTGATCTGTGGCTGCTTTCAGTACTATCAACTTCCCACCTCCTCTGATTCTGAGTTCTCTGAAATACATGTGTGTTACCCTGGAAATGCTGTACCATAGTGGTACCATCCCTTCTTATTGTGTACAAAATTTGGAAATAAGGAGGGGGAAAAAAAGAAAGATCAAGGAAAAACTTTGCAGTCAACGATCTAACAACTATCACTAGATGAGTTAAGGGATGGCAGATTTATGAGCGTTCCTTGTTACCTTAGGCCTGTCATATTTTTCCCCACCTTTATGTTAGTTAATTGCACAGTAACATAAATTAACTTTGGAGCACAGGGGGAAAAAAATTGGGAACTTTTATTTATGAATTTCTTGGATTTCTTTACCTCAAGCCAAACAACTAAATTGCTACTTAGCATAAATTATTTATTGGCCCAGGCTCGATACCATCCAACACCAGCCCCTGGAGGTATGGGAGATATAAAAGATTTAAAGCTTCTGTAAAACCACGTTGGTGTAGCAGCTGTATTGGGCTTCTCTCCAGAAGGGTCCACTTTATTTTCTGATAAACAAAGAGAGCCTAAATTTCAGAGGAAGGCAGGGTAGTTTTCAAGAGGACCAGAGCACTTTGTGTGCATCATATTCTCCAGCCTTTTGTGCTAGGTTCTCACGGTACTGTCCTAGAGTGATTGTGTTAAAAATTATTGTCATTTATTTCCCACAAAAAACTAGCCAGATCCTAACAGAACCAGTGGTGAAACTCTCAATTTTGACTCCAGCTAACAAAATATAGAAATGGGCCATTGGCAAGAATTTTCTTTTGTTCGTTGCCCTTTGTTTGCTGAAAGCTGCCCTGATAACAGTGGATAGAATGTTTATTTTAGAGTCTAGAACTCCATATTGAAATGTTTAGCAGGAGAATTGAAACTGGAGCTGAGACTGAGTAACTCTGAACTGGTCACTGTACTTCAGCTGGATTGTGTTTTTACAGAAAAATAAAGATAAAAGTCAGTGGTAAAGGAAGACCTATCAATATCATCCTGAGCGGCATTGGAGAAAGACCAGGAAGTAATCACTGCTTAACAAAAAGCACTGAATTTAAAAAAAAAACATACACGCATACACACACCCATGCAGTTTAATAATAATAAATCATTGTGTTTTTTAATTGTACAACTTAGAAAAAAAATGGCAACATGATAATTTGCATATTAGAAAGTTGCATATTAGATTAATATGGGAACCAAGCAATGATATGCTCATCAAATTTTAAGTAAAAAGATTAACATTGAATGAAACCAATTTATAACTCATAAATTGAACCTATGAACCTGAGATTTCAGAGAATAATTCATCTTTTCCTCCTTCCCACAGAAGGTTATTGGATTGACTGATTTGCCACTTAGAAACTCTAGGAAAAATATAAAAATTATAAAAAATATAACTTGTTTCTTTTTTTAAAAAACAAAATGATGATATTGGTCAGCGTTTTTTTTTCATTTTTTAAAGACTTTACTGAAAGCCATACTTAAATATGCTTACTTTTAAATGGGCTTGCTTTGCATTGGTGATGTTTATTCAAATCAGAAATTTTGAGAAATTTGAACGCCAGTATATAGCGAAGTTCTGATTTACACATTTGCTCAAGAAATGCAGATTTGGCTAACTTTTATCATTTATATTTGAATATTCTTCAAATATTCCTATCACAAAATGACATTCTAGACCAGACATGTCAAACTCACGATGTCACATGACGTCGCACGACATATCGGAGCTTTTTCCCCATTGCCAGCAATGGGGTAGGCGCGGTTTTGTTGCGATGTGTCCGGCCTGTGGGCCGGCAGTTTGACACCCCTGTTCTAGACCCTTTTTAATTAAGAATTTAAATTAGCATTTCAGATAATATAGAGCCAATTTGATGTAGTGAGTAAAGCACTAAGCTAGAAACTGGGAGACTGTGAGTTTTACTCTTCACCTTGGGCCAGTCACTTTCTATCAACCATAGTAACGAAACAATGGCAAACCACTTTTGAAAGATTTTGCCAAGAAAACTGCAGGGACTTGTTCAGGCACTCAGCAGAAGTCAGTACTGACTCAAAGCCCCTCCCGAACAATGTGATTAAGAGGAAGATTGACAGATACATATATAGACAGACAGATAAACAATTTCAAAAACTAGGTCAGTTTTTATTTTTAAATTTTGGTAGGGGATATAACCTTAAGTGCAGCGGTCTCCAACCTTTCTGGTTGGCAGCCCGGAGGGAAAGGGAGAGGCAGGCAACTTTACACACAAATGCAGAAACAAGGCCATGAACACAGACACGCTGCAAATGGGGCTGCTAGTGCTTGCGTGACACTCGGGATGTTGCTAGTGCCCACACAATACAATTGGGGCCACTAGCATCTGCGTGCCACAACAGGGCCATTAGTGCCCACATGATGCTTGGGACGGGGCCACTAGCACCTGTGTGAAGCTCAGGGTGGCACTTGCATGAGTGGGGATGACTGCATGCACACATGCATGTGAACCAGCCAGCCACTCATGCGTCCTGGTGGCCAATAGGCCACGGCCCGGTAGTGGGCTGCAGGCCACAGGTGGGGACCCCTGGTATAGTGAATCTACTCTTGCCATGGGCAGGATGATAACAGAAATTAGTCATCAGGAAAACTGGAGACATCATGTTTCTTCTAAGAAAGGAAACTTGAATAGATACACATAAATATATGCAGTCTTAAAACATTGTCCATCTCAATTCGTCTTTAGACAGATTAGGCAAGTTATTTTTCCTTTGCACTTGTATGCTGAGAATTATAGAGAACTCCTATGCTGTTGTGAGCAGTCTGGTTATAATTCCAGATGACTCTAGTAATTGCATTTTTATAATAACAGTAATACAACAGAATCTTCCTGTGGAAATAAAAATCTTATTTTAATTGTGATTAAGGTTTACCTGAAATTATTATTTTTACCTGACTGAACAATTTAGAAAATGAAGAGGCACAGACAAAAAAAAAAAGACCACTAGGCCATCAGAAACCCAAATCTCCAAAACATGTGCTTGCCATCTCTCACTGAAGTAGAATGGAAAGATAGGGATGACAAAACAAGTTACAGTGGTAACTTGTTACTCAACTGCTTTGACACACATTGAATTTGGTACTCAAAGCATTGTGACGTGAAAATTTTGTCCTGGGACTCATTGTTTGTTTGATTCTCAACACACAAGTTAGAACTTGTCGGTGTCAGTTGCCTTGTGACTCACTATATTATTTCTTATTGGGGAAAAACTGTTTTTTTTTACTCATCATTTTTGGTACTCATCACATTTCCTGGAACCAATGATGAGTACCCAGGTACCACTGTAAATAATAGGATAAAGAAAATAATAGAGGGAGGGTGAATCATAGAAAAAGGAATTTCAAGAAAAAAGAAAAGAAAGAAAGAAAAAAAGATGAATGAAAAGGATAGCACAAAGGGTAAGAATTTTAATTTACACAAGGCATCCCCCCCCGAAAAAAACCTTGTGAATGCTTAGTTAAAGAAAAAAACAACTAAATATTAGGCTGTTCCCCAACTTGATTTTAGGTTTATACTTCTCCAAGTTCCTATCCAGCATTTGTCTCATGTTCTCATGCAGAAATCACTCTATATACTCTTAATTTATTAATTATAACTTTGTTTGCTATTGCTAATGAAAGTTTAGTAGTATAGGAAGCCCATTATATCATTGCCATATGTATCAACATCCAACACGTGCCTTTGACTTCAGGAGGGTGACAAAATAATGTCTAGAAGCACATCTTGTTTAATATTGTGATTATATCTGACATGTCGCTGGCATGTACCATCTTATTTCAAATTTTCTGAAAATAATATTTATTCCATGGCAGAAGGAAACTCACCCATGTAGAATAAATAACACCTTCTCAGTGAAAGCATATAATTAGCTGAAGCCCAAGAAATGATAAACATCTTATCTTGTTGAAACTTTCCTTCATGATTTTCGAATCAGAATAATTCTGTAGAGAAAAAGGATTCCTCCCTCACTTCTTTTCCTTCCTTCCTTCCTTCCTTCCTTCCTTCCTTCCTTCCTTCCTTCCTTCCTTCCTTCCTTCCTTCCTTCCTTCCCTCCCTCCCTCCCTCCCTCCCTCCCTCCTTTCTCTTTCTCTCTCTCTCTCTCTCTCTCTCTCTCTCTCTCTCTCTCTTTCTTTCTTTCTTTCTTCCTTTCTAAAATTGACAATTCTACTGCATGTTGTGATAGAGTATATTTGGAGGTTGCTTTGCAGAGGGAGCCACAACATATTGTTAATGAGGTGATGGTTTCTTATATCAAAATATTTCAATACAGCTGGGTTGTGGTCACAATAGATTGACCATCGCTCAATATGACATACTGTTCCATTCATTGGAGGTTTAACAGTTATTGGATCCACAGACCTTAATACTGTCAGATCAATTTTAAATGTTATTAGAGATTCTGGAAAGTAGAAATGTCATTTCCCTATAATAAGAGCCTTGGTGGAGCAGTGGGCTAATGCCTCCTTAAGTAACACCAGCTGCCTGCAATTAGTGCAGGTTCGCGTCCCACCAGGCTCAAGGTTGACTCAGCCTTCCATCCTTCCGAGGTAGGTAAAATGAGGACCCAGATTGTTGGGGGCAATAAGCTGACTTTGTAATAATGCCGCTTGGGGTGTGTGTGAAAGCCCTAATAAGCAGGCATATACATAGAATGAAGGCTACTGCTAAGCTTGTAAGCCGCCCTGAGTCTTCGGAGAAGGGCGGGATATAAATGGAATTAATAATAATAATAATAATAACTCTTTTCTTTCCTTTTATTTTTTTCCCATTTGGGCATTAGATGCCAATACACCTATGCTACGCACCTTCTGCCCTTCCTAGGCCATTCCACAGAAAGAAAAATATGTTCATTGAAAGCTGAAGAAAGAAGAAGGCATTTAAGAGATGGAGGCAAACAAAATTACAAGAAAACATAAAAATCACTTTTTTGAAGGAGGCAGTTTATATATTGGGTAGAACTACAAAATATGCTTTACAGCTGGAATAGTATTCTTTCTAACCTTCAAAATATTTCCTCATGGGACCATCAGTTACTCCATACTTGCATTTGGAGTGTGTATTTTGTTAGGAATTTCCAAAAGATGTCTTTTTTTCTTCTTCAGTTTTTTTTTAACTTTGCACTTATAGTACAATTTTCGGGCTGCTGTTCATTTCCCCCCTCTTTTCCTGAATATTTTCACCCTATTTACACAATATGTAATTTTAATTATATCAGCACCCATTGCTGCCATATGGCAAGAATTCTGCAAAATTATATTTAACCCTTGAGTGGGTGCACTGTCTCACAGAATGTGCCATCATTACTGGTTTGTGTTTTTTTTTTTTTTTTGCTTTTGGATTATTGACTTTTCAGAAATGGATAAAAGCTTATTTATTCCAGAGGTCATTCATGGACTGAAGAATACTACCATTTCTGCTTATTTATATTTTTTATTGTACTTTGATTATTTTATCTTATTTTCTTTTAATATTAATTTTATTGTGCTTGTGCATATGCTTTATGTTTTTATTGATATAGGCCATTCCCAAGATTGTTTGGAACCTGAGGAAGAATCTTTTCCATAACTGACTACAGCAGTAGACAGCCTATGAAACACTTTGTCTTATTTTTTAATGTACATGACTAGATTATTATTATTATTAATTGATTTGCATTTTCATTGTGCTTTAGTAACATTGTAGGCTATTCTGAATTCAACTATCAGAGTGGGAAAATGAGTGAAGTCCTATTATTAGTACATATACTTATTGATTGATCAATGAAGCAGATATTGGGAATAACAAAAAGTGTTATACATGCACCTGGGTTGTTGTTGTTGTTGTTGTTGTTGTTGTTGTTCTTCTTCTTCTTCTTCTTCTTCTTCTTCTTCTTCTTCTTCTTCTTCTTCTTCTTCTTCTTCTTCTTCTTCCTCCTCCTCCTCCTCCTCCTCCTCCTCCTCCTCCTCCAAAAAGTCCAGTTTCCATTTTAAAAAGCACCCTTGAGATGAATTGCATAGATATTGTGACCAATTGGCCTGTACTCCTTTATTTGTCTCCATATGATATTGAATCCATTCCAGATTTGGAAGTCTACTTCAGATTCCCTTCATTCTAATGTAAGTAAAGATCATAAAGGAGAAAATTCACAACTTTGGTTCCTCAAATGCTCATTGCTTTGTGGGACAGGATTTATACTGTAATCTGCAATTAGTGCAGGTTCGCATCCCACCAGGCTCAAGGTTGACTCAGCCTTCCATCCTTCCGAGGTAGGTAAAATGAGGACCCAAATTGTTGGGGGCAATTAAGCTGACTTTGTAATAATGCCGCTTGGGGGTGTGTGAAAGCCCTAATAAGCAGGCATATACATAGAATGAAGTCTACTGCTAAGCTTGTAAGCCGCCCTGAGTCTTCGGAGAAGGGCGGGATATAAATGGAATTAAAAAAAAAATCTGAAGTCTCTTCGGGGACATTGAATGTTAAGTTGCAGTGACCATACAGGGAATTGGTTATCCCATCCCTGTAACATTCAGCCAGGTTCCCCCTGCCGCATCTCCCTCTCTGACCATTATAAAGTGTTTGCCATCAGCAAGCTTCACAAGCATTTGTTTCAAACAAATTGAGCTTTAAAAATGTGTTGCCTAATTGGTTGCAGTTATTTTTTTCACTATTTTAAAATCAAATCGATCCATCTTTTTTCCTCAATTAATTATTGCAATTATTGTTAGTATAAAAGAAATGATTATTCAATGTAAACCTTTTGTATAAAAATGCTATAAGAAATAGAATCCTGAAGTCTAACAAATACAAATTAATACAAGTTTATATTTTTCCTGTTTTCTTTCCTCACTTCCTTCTCTCCACCTGTCATTTGAACAAAAGATGAAACTTCATTTATTATGATTTAATTCCAAAACCTTCCCCTCCAATGGATTTGAATCTACATCCTTCAGTTGCCTTTCCCCCCCCCACATGTATTACTTTGACACAAACTCAGCCTCTTAATGTACGTGTGCTTAAATTACTTTCCTTCCTTCCTTTCTCGCCCCTCTCCTCTGCAATTTGAAAGTGCTATATAAATGATAAATAGTACTAGGACATGCCAGGGAAAGAGTGTTCTGTAAGAGGAAGATTACGTCGTGCTGGATGCACCTGACTGGGGCATTTAGGTTTTATATCTTGCCTCAGATTCCTGTGTCAAGCTAGGCAAAACACTGGCCTTCCTAGGATATTACATCTTCCTCATATTAAGCAGTGATAAATCATCCCATTATGTTTTAGTGGTGTCACTCACTTAACTTCCCCCTCACCTTATTCAATATCATTTTATTCAAGGCATAGGTGATTGGGGGGTTTCCTGTCAAGATTGTTTTCCTCAGCAGTGCTTAAAAATGGAAAATTTGAGCCAAGGTCAGAGAATGAAAGACCATGCTTTTCCTAAGAGCTAGGACCACATGGGAAATCCTAAGGGGAAGTGCAGAATATTTTTATTTATTTAGAAAATGTATAGGGTGCCCACTCATACATGGTGACTCTGGGTGGCTTTGTTGTTGTTGTTAGTTGCGAAGTCGTGTCCGACCCATCGCGACCCTATGGACAACGTTCCTCCAGGCTTTCCTGTCCTCTACCATCTTCTGGAGTCCATTTAAGCTCACGCCTACTGCTTCAGTGACTCCATCCAGCCACCTCATTCTCTGTCGTCCCCTTCTTCTATTGCCCTCAATCTTTCCCAGCATTAGGCTCTTCTCCAGTGAGTCTTTCCTTCTCATTAGGTGGCCAAAGTATTTGAGTTTTAGCTTCAGGATCTGGCCTTCTAAAGAGCAATCAGGGTTGATCTCCTCTAGGACTGACCAGTTTGATCGCCTTGCAGTCCAAGGGACTCGCAGGAGTCTTCTCCAGCACCAGAGTTCAAAGGTCTCAATTCTTTGGCACTCAGCCTTTTTTATGGTCCAACTTTCACTGCCATACATTGCAACTGGGAAGACCATAGCCTTGACTATACACACTTTTGTTGACAGGGTGATGTCTCTGCTTTTTAGTGTCTGGGTGGCTTACAGAAGTAAAATTTGCAGCACAAAACCCAGTAAACCTCACCCTCCTGGCAACAACAATCAAACAACTATTTGATGAACACCCTATCTCCCTGGGCACCCTGACCTGCTGGCAAAACCAGGTCTTCAGGGTCTTTCAACAGAATATCAAACTTATCTCTTATCTCTGCAGGGATGGTATTCTTCATGGAGGGAGCATCGTGCAAGCCCTTCTACTTGGTTCCACTTGACAGACTTCCTTAATAGAGGGGACCTGTAATACACCCTGCTGGGTAGATTTAAATATATATACAAAGATCCTTCAATTCTTTTGGCAGTGTACAAGTAGGCCTTGACTTATGACCACTAGGACCAGGATTCCCATTGCTTGGCAAGGCCCTTGTTAAGTGACATCTATGTACCTGATTTTAAGACCTTTTTATAATTTAAGCAAATTCCCGGAGCTTTTAAATGAATCACGCCACATTAAGCAAATCCGTATTAATGTTCCCCATGGACTTTATTGCAACAGTTGTAACTGTGAGGACAGGCTGAAAGCCACTTTATTTTTCCAGTGCTGTTGTAACTTCAAATGGTCATTAAGGAAACGGTTGTAAGTCAAGGAGTTACATCTGGTGAGATGATTAATGAGGCTCAGATTTGTTTCTACTGGAGCTTATAGAGTGATTCGTATGTTCCCAGAGCACATGGCTTTCTACTTTTTCTTCATATGAATCCCTGCTTTATATATTCCAATATCTATATCTATATCTATATCTATATCTATATCTATATCTATATCTATATCTATATCTATATCTATATCTATATCTATATCTATATCTATATCTATATCTATATCTATATCTATATCTATATCTATATCTATATCTATATCTATATCTATATCTATATCATCTATATCTATATCTATATATTCCAATATATTCCAATATATATATGTTCCAATGTCTCAGGGGCTGCCACAAAGAAGAGGGAGTCAAGCTATTCTTCAAAGCACGTGAAGGCAGGACAAGAAGCAACAGATGGAAACTAACCAAGGAGAGAAGCAACCTAGAACTAAGGAGAAATTTCCTGACAGTTAGAACAATTAATTGGTGGAACAACCTGGAGGTTTTTAGGAAAGACTGGACAGCCATTTGTCTGAAATGGTATAGGGTTTCCTGCCTGAGCAAGGGATTGGACTAGATGACCTCCAAAGTCCCTTCCAACTTTATTATTATTATTATTATTGTTATTGTTATTATTGTTGTTGTTGTTGTTGTTATATTCTTTCTCTTCCTTCAGCCTTTTTAAATGATTGGAAGTGGTCTCCTTCAGGCATCCTTAAGTTTATAGTTTTTAATTTTAGTAGTATTGGTCTTAGCAGCTGAAACATTTATCAGAGTATGGAAACTCATGCAGACCTGAGCATTGGAATGTCCCCAAATACCTTCCTTTATCTGTGTCCACCCTGAGCTTAGGAACTATTTACTACCTTCCTTAGTTGGCTTTGACTTTTATCACAGTTTGTTTTATCCAATAGGTTTTTGTAATGTTTGCCGTCAACCTAAAGTAGGCCAACTGATAAATATCCAGAAGATGACTCTATAAGCAGCAGTACACCGCAGCAAGACCTCCCCCAACAACTTTGCTGTTTGTCCATTGCGCTAGGTGAAAAGCCTTATCCGAATAAATAATATGGATGCACATGGCATTACTGCTCATTCTGCAGAATGGCAACTAACTAATCCTGCCAAATGGGAAATGAAACTGATAGTACAGACAGATACTATATCTCCCACTTATTAATAATCAATACAATTAGTACCTGGGATGCCCATGTTTTCTTTTTATTGTTCCCCAATTGAAGCAGAAGAGCAACAGTGAATGATATTCATAGAGTCTGATGCAATATAGATCAAACTGTATAGTATGGAAAAAAATGTTAACTGCCTAAAGGTAGTCTAAAGCATTGGGGCAGATTTTCAAGTACAAGGAGATGGGGAATGAAAATAACCCTTCTCGGTTTGCTTAGACCTATTTCTTTCTCTAGCAAGAAATATACTGATCAATGAGTAATTCAGGAGAGTAAAGGATAGAACCTGGCTTGTAGTTCCTCTCTGTACTCTATGTATGTCTTCTTCTCCAAACTTGCAGGACCAAACTACACAGCAGCCACAAGTGATGACTTGTATATCTGGATAGGTTGCAGAATACAGGTGCCTTATTTTCCAGGGAAGTCTGCTCATACATTCAACTACTAATTGTTACTGCTCAGTATATGGGAGGCCAAGATTATCTGTCTTCACATACTGTATATTCTTGGATGACACATGGAATCTGCATACAGACATGAAATGCTTCCACCAGAGTTGGTTGTAGGTGCAAAAATTTTTTATTTTATTTATTTTATTTTAATTCCATTTATATCCTGCCCTTCTCCGAAGACTCAGGGCGGCTTACAAGCTTAGCAGATTTACAAAATCTCCCTCCTTTTGGTGTGTGTGTATAAAACTTTGGCAAGAAACCTAGCTTTAAACTTGATTTTTTTTATAATACGGAACAATTTTGTATTATGTAATAATTAGCAGTGATGTGGTCATTCATTCTGGGATGAACATCTGATTCCATTACTTAATCCCTCCATTCACTGGGAATTATGAATGATATTTTTAATTACTTGTTGTTTCTCAAAAACAACATAGGAAAACCGAGGACACGAAATAATTGCCATAAAATTTTTCTTAATTAATTTATCCGACCATGTGAGAAACCAGGGTTAGAGTCAGGGGAACCATTTATCACTGAAGAAAAGCAAGTTCTAGGACACGGCGTCAAAGCAGATAGATATTTGTGATTTTTTTCTTTTGTAAAACAATGACAACTACTGATAGAATTACATTAATTGCAGTGCCTGTGATATAACTGTTCAGAGCAGAGTAAAAAGTTCTTGTGTATCCTATTCATTCTCATCATATTCTCTAGTGAGACTTTTCAAATCTCCTTGGCAGCTTTCCTCATTTTACATTGTAGCAGTAATCAACCACATTAAGCAATTCATTAAACAACAGCCCCATTGACCGCAGGGAGTACTGCTGCTAACATTCATCAGGCAACTAGTAACTCTATTGAAACAAGTAGAGAGCTCTGAAGGGTAAAATAAAACCTTTTGTCTTACTGGTTTGGTACATAGACTGCATTGTATGGGCCTTTCAGAAACTATTTATCTTTAGATCTTGCTAGCAGGAGAACAAATTTAAACAAGACTGGAAATGGGAAATAGAGGGATGAAAAGACTTAGGGGGGGAAAAAAACCTGGGAAATATTTTCCCCAATGCTTTCTTGATTTGTCTCCCGCTCCCACCTGACAAATTGGGGGAAAAATACTTTGGAAAAGGATAATGCAATAGAAATCCTAAGGAAATGCTTCCTTTAAAAAATCACGAATGCAGAATCAAAATCGTGGGAAGTATTAGTACCGCTTTATAAAGCTTTAGTAAGGCCACACCTGGATTATTGCATCCAGTTTTGGTCACTACGTTACAAAAAAGATGTTGAGACTTTGGAAAAAGTGCAAAGAAGAGCAACTAAGACGATTAAAGGCCCGGAGACAAAAAAATATGAAGAATGGCTACAGGAATTGGGTATGGCCAGTCTACAGAAAAGAAGAACTAGGGGTGACCTCATAGCAGTATTCCAGTATTTCAGGGTCTGCCACAAAGAGGAGGGGGTTAGCTTATTTTCCAAAGCACCAGAAAGCAAGACAAGAAACAATGGATGGAAATTAATTAAGGAGAGAAGCAACCTGGAATTAAGGAGAAATTTCCTAACAGTGAGGACAATTAACCAATGGAACAACTTGCCTTCAGAAGTTGTAGGTGCTTCATCACTGGAAGTTTTGAAGAAAAGACTGGATAGCAACCTATCTGAAAAGGTACAGGGTCTCCTGCTTGAGCAGAGGGTTGGACTAGAAGACCTCCAAGGTCCCTTCGAGCTTTATTCTGATTCAAAGATAAGATGCCAATAGGCTTGTTCCTTATTCTCCCCAAATAGATAAAATTAAAAAAAATCTGAATTCTACAGTTTATGATTCCATCTGTAATAAAAATTTCAAAGCATTTTAAAGCAAGTTAAATTAGTAAATGTGATCATTGCATGGCTGAATTATCCCTTTGCATTTAGTCAATACATTCCCCACATGCCCAGTTCTTAAAACTACAAAGTGAACATACATCAGTAAAGGATGATGGCACAACATGAAAACTTTGCTTATATTAATTTCCCTCTATACATTCCTGTTTGTTCCTTTGGCTGCAAAATTTCCTGCTGCATGCATTTATTTCTAGAGAGCACATAGATTACAACTAACTGATGGATATTTCATGTGTGGTGCCAATTGTTAGAGTAGGGAAACAAATTAGATCTGCATGTCAAAAGGCACAAATCCATGTGATTAAAACAGATCTTATTTTGTCCTGAGTTGGGAATATTACAAGGTATTGTTAATAAAAAGCAGCGAAGAGAAGGAATTGTAAACTTAAATATATCCAAAGCAGACCATAGACTTTTGCTGAGGACCTTGACTTCCAAATTAGCAAGATCTGATACAGTGCATAAAATCAGCCTTCTAGCAAAATGTCGAGCCACAAAACAATACCTGTCATAAGAACGGCTTGAACTCAGGACTGGAATCGGCTCAGAGAACTTTTAGCAGTATAAACTGTAGTGAGAGGAATAACTTCCCAAATGATTATTCTGTCTCCCCACTTAAAATGTTATCTAGTTTCTAACATCTCACTGATTTTAAAATTGCAGCTTTTAAAAATACAGTCTATAGCCAAAGAAAGGGAATTGATTCAGTGTTTTAATTGAGGTACCCACAAGGAGTGGGCTTCCTATATCACTTGATTTAATTTCTTATCATTTGTCTAATTGACCGGTAGGCAATTGAAGCTTCAAGACTGCATGTAGCTCCCTAATCACCTTTTTTTGTGTGTGTGGGTCCCCAAACTTCAAAATGAATCAAAATCACTGGTATAATATATCCTATTATACAAAAATGGGCTCATCAATAAGGAGAAAGCATCTACAAAATATCCCAGTTCTGTCCACTACATGATGCAGCTCTGACCACTTTGCTTTATCACCCATTTATCAAAGACTTAGACTCCTCTCCACATTGCCTGATTTCCAGAACTTCCTTTTCTAGGAATTATGGCATTTGCTTTATGGATGGCATCACTTTCTTTGACATTTGAATTCTGAGTAATAGCTGGTGTGGGGAGGGGGATCCTGAACACAGACAGGAGAAAGAGGTGGGTTGTCCTTATTGGAGGGAATAACTTCCACATAGGACAAGGAGAATCCACTGCAAATGTTTTGTTACAGATCATACATGTAAATAATATATGTGAATCGTACAGCATAATAAAAGCATTGGCATTTATAGAAATACCATTCTAAGTAAATTACCAAACAGGAGTACTATTCTGGATAAAACAAGAGGATGGCAATTAATCTCCTTTATAGATTTACCTATGCTTGACCTGTTACAGAATCAAATTCATTCTTATGACCCGAAGTATAAACTGGCACCAAGCTTAATGTCACACTTGCATTATGGAGATGAAGAAGCAGAACTACTACTCACAGGTACGTTGCCGAGAAACATCTTTGTGAATGGCTAATCTTGAGAAACTAAGTCAAGTACTTGGTTGGGAGATGACCAGAGGCTCCCAGCACTGGTAGACAAGACAAAGAAGTTGAAAAACCATTCCTGGAAAGCAACAATGGGAAAGCACTTCCAAGCTGGAATCTTTATCTCTGAAGCTTGGTTACGTTTCTACGTGGGTAGGGTCACATGAAAGAGATAAACTTATGGATTGTTTCCAGAGCCTGTTTATTTCTCAGAGCTCTCAGTCCAAGGAGGCTATGATACTGACATGTTTTGCCCTTAACCAGGGCTTTTTTTCTCATAGAATGCTCAGAACGGAGTTCCGGCACCTTTTTTTGGGTGGAACCTTGTAGGGTAGGCAAGGAGGGTTGTATGACATGTGTGAGTTCCGGCACCTTTTTCTTTTACAAAAAAAGCACTGCCCTTAACCCATCTTTTTCCCAAGCTGTGGCTATCAACTCATTTCACAAAAATGAAATTTTTGAGACTCTGGGGAACTGTATATAGCTCATTCATTTGTGTGGTCTGTGAGATGAAAAAAACAACACCCCAAACCAAAAGCCTCCTATTGGACTAAGGTGAAGAGCAGGGATTTATTATAATTGTTTATCTAGTAAGTTTTGCATTGAAGATCTGTATGCTGTTTCTACTCACTTCCTGTTTTCTTAACGTTTTGGAATATGCATCTCCCAATAATCAATTTTCCCTTTTGCTGAGTCTTCTCTAATATTAACTATGTCACTGATTTGAAGGAATTGAGAGTTAATTTGTCTAGCATATGTGCAGACACAGTTACTGCAGAAGAAAAACTGCTGTTATGTAGGTTATCTACATTATTCCTTACATAATTCCTTCTTGATTTTTTCCTCAAGAGATTTATGCATGGCAACAATAGATAAATCCATTCCCCCAAATAAAAAAAGAAATCTTCTCTGCTGTTACTGCTTATTAGCATTTGAAGTTGCTCCCTTTTCTCTCCCTTTACCATTGTAAATAATAGTAGTAACTGCAAAATTTGTCTGGTAGAATATGAGTGCGCCTCAAAACAACTATTTGCCTTTCAAAAACTGACAACTGCCATGAAGCATCTTCTTTTCAAATGAGAATAGGCAGAAATTATACTTTGCAATTTGGGACTACAAATGACTTTCTTTTCAAGTCACCTATTTATGATGGTGGAGGAGAACCAATGAATTAACTTAACAATTGTACTCACAGTCCTGAGGGGGAAAAATACCTAATTCAGTCCATTCTATTAGAGCAATGCCAATTGACACCTAAAGTGTAGAAAGGCTCAGAGACAACTCTAATTCCATTCTACGACATCTAAGGTGGTGGGGAAAGAAAAATGGAACAATCAAGCCCCCTCATTTGGCATTTTTCCCCCAAATTAAAGGCTGGGTATGCTGTGAGTTTACAAAAGTAGGCAAAAGTTTATAAAGTTAAATGATAGAACTGTTTTACTATCCATAGTAAAACAGTAAAACATCAAGAAAGATGCTGTGAAAAGTATGATCATTTATTTATTTGCCTATATATTTAAAATATTTGTTTGTCTGCCCATTTTAAGCACACATGTCTGAGTGGCTCACAACAACAATAAAAACAAAAGCCTGGAGCCACAACTATCTTCCTCAGATGAATGGAATAGAGTAGAGTAGAATGTTCTTTATTGGCCAAGTGTGATTAGACACACAAGGAATTTGTCTCCAGTGCATAAACTCTCTGTGTATGTATCCAAAACAACCATCTACATAGGATCTTGCTCTTGTACTTATATGGGATCCATGGCAGATGCACAAAGTTCATGAAAATAGCTTAAGAAAGATTCAGGAATCAAACTTTTCAGATTAGAGAAGACTGCTCAGACACGAGATTTCAAATCGCTTTGCTTACCTCTAAAAAGAGATCCATGTGGAACTATCCTAGTTTGATCAGGCTGTCGATTTGTCTACCCACGAATGAGCAATTGGTTTTGAAATACATTCAGTGTCATCTGACAGTAGAGATAGAGTAAAATAGATGGTAGTCCACAGTAAAAAATAATAGTGGCTATATCTTTCTTTCACATCTACCTTACTCCCTATTAATTAATTAAAATCCCTGAAGCATTAATTTTCACTCCCTTGCCTTAGTCTCCATAAATTACTTTCAAAAATACAATGCTGAGAAATTTATTCTTCAATTAATATCCATTCATTCCTTAACCATTATTTATTTCCACTCTATTCTTAACCAATTCATAACATTCACTTGCATTTACAATATTTTACTAATATTAATAAATGTACTAATTTTAACAACATTAAGAAGTAAGAAAATCTGACCTGTATGATCTTGTTTTCCATAAAGAGCAGTTACTACCACTAAGGACAGAGAACACTAAATATGTTACTCTTATATTTTGCAGGAGAACTTCTGATTTCCAAATCTCAGAGGGATTAAAGAAGGAGTGAAGAAGGACCAAAGTCTCTAGCCATATATATGAATAGTCTATGGAGAAAGAGGAAAAGCAAAGGGATGTGAAGACTAGCGTATTAAAAACTAGTATTAAGTTGCTCTGCTATCAAAAGTTGGTGGTACTTCAGTCAAAGCATTTGGGGCCATTTGAGCTGAACATTTCTATAACTTCAGTAACAAAGCTAATCTAGATCATTTTGAGGCATGTCTATAAGCATTTGCTATTATTTATGAAGAAAGTGCCTCACCATTTCTTTAGCTGTTAAATTCTTTATTTAAAGAATAGTTATTCTTTATCACCAAAAAGCATTTATGAGATTTTGTCTCAGCTTCACTGCTATTATTTATGTTGACCTGGGTACATAATATCTTAACATCTATTGATGTTTGCATTGAGTAGAGACAATCACAATTAACTTACCATTTGATGTCTTTATCTCAGAAATAACAACAAAGTGCTCCAGGGCTCTATATGCCTCTCCCTCCACAAAACATTTCTTGAAGCACCTGGAATCACTAACCATTGATGCTGAAAATCAATGTCCCTATTTCCCCTCATCTGATATAATAAACCTGTTGTGTAAGCTTTCTGTATAATTAATTTAATTAAAAATGCAAAGAAAACAAGCACCACAAAACATAGCATCAAGAATACAAGCAAAATATCTGCTGTCTGGACAACAACTCCACCAATTTTAAATTAATCATTATCCACTGTGGCCCTTGTACTTAATTTATCACAAGAAAAGGATAACTTATCACTTAGCTACACTTTTCATTGTGAGACACACTAGGCCTCCATACAGCTTGCTATTCCTAAATAAGCTGCAATTGTATTTAATGACTTTAATGTCATAACCATAATTTGTTTCCATAAACATAGCATCGTTTCTAGATTTTCTAATAAAAATTATTATGAATTGTTTCCATACAGTTGGAAAGTCATTAGTGGCAGCACATAGGAACATAATTTCTTTAAAACCTCTTTTGTCACCTTCTGCTCTTAGGCAAGGATAAACAAAAGGGTTAGTGTTTCCTTCTTATTATATAAAAGGTAAAGGTTCCTCTGCACATGTGTGCTAGTTGTTTCCGACTCTAGGGGATGGTGCTCATCTCCGTTTCAAAGCCAAAGAGCCAGCGCTTGTCCGAGGACGTCTCTGTGGTCTTGTGGCCGGCATGACTAGATGCCAAAGGCGCACGGAACGCTGTTACCTTCCCACCGTAGTGGTCCCTATTTTTCTACTTGCATTTTTACGTGCTTTCGAACTGCTAGGTGGGCAGAAGCTGGGACGAGTAACAGGCGCTCACTCTGTTACGCGGCAGTCGGGATTCGACCCGCCAAACTGCCGACCTTCTGATCGACAAGCGTCCTAACCCACTGAGCCACCGCATCCACTCTTATTCTATATTTCCTGATAAATATGATATTTGCAGTCAAAAATAGCAAACTTGTGCATAATCTTCTTTTTTTTTCTTCACAGGTGAAATGTTCTTTGGCAAAGACATTTTTGGGCTTATATAAGGAGCAGTTGCAAACCAGATTCTGATGGCTTCCATCAGATCTGGTCTTTATTCTCATAGTCTAATGTCAGTTTGCTCCTGTTAGATCTGGCTTTCATTATTGGTAAAGAATTACCAGTAACAGGTAAAAAATGAAATGGTACAGTAGATAACTGGCTGCTTCTGTTAGCTTTTTCTGGATATGCTTGCTCCACTTTAGCTTAACATATTCTATTAAGTATTTTCCATGCTCACTCAAGCTTCAAAATACTGAGAGACTGTGGCCAGAAAGGTTGAGCTCTTACAATAATTCTTACAAAAACATCTTCTTAGGTGAAGCACTTGTTAAAGAACACAGGTTTTACAATCTGTAATCAACCATAGGATAAATTAGTCATGACAATAATTTAAAATAAAACACAGTGTCCCATTGCTCTTGCAACCTGGTATACGGTCTCCTTCACAAACAACTATTCCTTAAGAGATGCATAAGAAATGGAGAAATAGAACAACCAAGGAAGTAAAATCTATTGCTGAGACAAAGCAGCCAGAAATTTGTCAGTCTGCTGGAGACACTAATAGCAATAGCAATAGCACTTAGACTTATATACCATTTCACAGTGCTTTACAGCCATCTCTAAGCAGTTTACAGAGTCAGCATATTGTCCCAACAATCTGAGTCATCATTTTATTGACCTTGGAAGGATGGAAGGCTGAGTCAACCTTGAGCCATTCAGAATCAAACTTCTGGCAGTGAGCAGAGTTAGTCTGCATTACTGCATTCTAACCACTGTGCCACCACAGCTCTTAATCAAACTTTGGGAAGGTTGTAGAATGGTGAAATGTGTACAGCTCAGGCTTGTCCTTGTTTCTGCATACAGATTCATGAGGTCACAAATGACAGCTGGGAAAATGAAATGTAATTCCTTAAAAGTGAAGAGAAGTGAAAATGGACAATAATGCTCCTTATATTTCCATGAATCTCCCATGCACACGTCTTAGAGAAACAGTTAACAGAGTTAAATCAGTAGGCTTAAGTTGGATTGTGAGGAATATTGGACTTAGAGGAGGGTTTATAAACTGTGCATATCTTCTCCACCTCCTTTTCTTCCATCAGAGGAATGCACAGGAAATCTCCTCCTCCTCCTCTTCCTCCTCCCACATATACAAACACACATGCACGCACAATCATAAAACTCTTCTGCAGTTTCAGCTTTTATAGCAACATTGTTGCTTGGAACAATATAAAAACCCCTTGGCTTCAAACCAGAGAAGACCTAAATGCTGGAAAGTAAGGATAAATTAAAGTGACAGGGTCTTAGCAGTGGAAATTAGTAGAACTCTTCTAATTGCATGTCTCATCTGAATGATGGGATACTTAATTCTTACACATCCCAGACAATTGCTTTATACCAACATGAGCTCTGGGAAAAAGGTAGATACTGGAGACATATGGAGTGCTAGATGGAGTGGAAAAATAAATCAGAGGTCCATATCACAATGGGGAAAAAAATGTTGTGTTTTCTTTGTTACACATAGGTTGTTGGGAGAACCATGAATAAAGCTCCTTCTGCCTTTTTGTGCTCTAAAAAGTGACCTTCAGATTATTATGTGAATAAAAATATGACTCTGGAGTAGACTGTATTTCTTGGAAGCTTTAGACATAAAGATTATATTTCAGTAGTTAGTGGACAGATGCCTAAATATGGAGTCCCAAGAGATGCAGCTCAAAAGGACACTGTTATTCTTATAAGGGCTTCAAATAAAAGGCCTCAGAAATAGCATGGGTTCTTTATATCTATTTAACCTCTTGCCCTAAGAAGCAAAGAGCATCTGGTTAAGTGGAGAGTAAAAGCACAGCTACTTTTCATTATCAAGGTTTACAGCCAGAATGTGCAGAAGCCATAGCTGCCAAGTCTGGGTTAAATGCCTGTTGCCTTCACTGCCTGAGGCCATCTAGCGTGTTTAGAAATGATTAAGTACTGCAGCCTAGAGAGGACCTGTCCTGAGCGTTCATCTCTGACTTTCAGCCGAAAGGAGAGGCTGGCAGTGACAGAGGCAGATGGATGAGTCTCATTAGTATGGTGAGGCAGCGAACCAGGCTGTCTTCACAGAGCTGTCTAAAAAGAGAGAGAGAGTGCACAAATTAAAATAGGAGCCAAGAAAACCAAGGAGCAAGTGTTTTAACTCTCTGGTACCTGGCATTCTCTGAAGCCATTTATTACTGCTTTCTCCTAGCTGCTAATTTTAAGCTTAGAAGGAAAGAATTTCATGTTTTTCAGCTCCCCTGTATTGATTTATGTGAATTATTAATAACAAAACAAATGGTCAGATGCTTAGCATTGAAGAGCAATTTTTTTTAAAAAAATAAGTCTCCTAGAGTAAAATAGTATCTCTAACCCTGATTTCCTACCTACTCTCTTTCCTGCAGTCCTTTGTTTAAGCATTTGCCCCAGTTCCTCAAACATGATTCAGTTATTACTTGTATGAACACTTAACAAAAAAAAAAGCCTTGATGAGTTATACATGAAGGAAACATTAGACCGGAGATGATCAGAATTTAGACTCAGAAATATACCTTATTCATAATCTCGAAGTTAAAAAAGTTTCCAATAGTTGGATAGATTTGGATGTGTCCTTCTGGCATGGTAGAATTGTAAGATTATGGGTTAGGTTTGTCTCAGCTCCATTTCAAACTGTAGATCCTTCAGGAAAGGAGGAAGAAGGTGCATTCAAAAACTGAGCAGCACATAGCACCTGTCCATTCCTTTTATTCTGGTCTCGAGGAGGTCTCCAGCCAATTTAAAGCGAGTATATAGCATCTGCTAATGATAATGAATACTTTATTACTAACTAGCTGAACTGGTGTGATGGGAGAAAATGTTTATAGACCCAGAGAACAGAGCTGCCAGAATATGACAGTCCAGATTGTTTTGAGAAAGAAGGGAAGGTATTACATTTGGCTGTGATTAAATCTCATTTAGCTGAAGCGCACAGGAGGGAAATGTTTTTTAGATGTATATTTTGCATGCTTTATTCCTTTGTTATTTGTAAAGGACCTGGGTACCTCAGATAGCTCTGAGGTGCCCTAGTATTTTTTAAAAGATGTATTATTATTATTATTATTATTATTATTATTATTATTATTATTATTATTATTATTATTATTATTATTATTATTATTATTATTATTAAAGAATGGAATGAAATTGCTGATGAAGTGTATTATTTTGCAAAGAGCAAATCTACCTAGTTTCACATTTCTGATTAATTGAGGCTAAAACCAAAAAAGCCTGTCTAGGTTGTATGTTTTTATTGTGTCTGTTTGGGAGTAAAGATTATAAAGGCTAATGCCAGTACTAACTAAGAAACTTGCAAAACTTTAAACAATAGCTGCTGTGTTTTTTGTTAAAGAGAAATTGCCAAAATATAAAGGAATATAGTGTATAGTCAAGGCTATGGTCTTCCCAGTTGCAATGTATGGCAGTGAAAGTTGGACCATGAGAAAGGCTGAGCGCCAAAGAATTGAGGCCTTTGAACTCTGGTGCTGGAGAAGACTCCTGCGAGTCCCTTGGACTGCAAGGCGATCAAACCGGTCAGTCCTAGAGGAGATCAACCCTGACTGCTCTTTAGAAGGCCAGATCCTGAAGCTAAAACTCAAATACTTTGGCCACCTAATGAGAAGGAAGGACTCACTGGAGAAGAGCCTAATGCTGGGAAAGATTGAGGGCAATAGAAGAAGGGGACGATAGAGAATGAGGTGGCTGGATGGAGTCACTGAAGCAGTAGGCGTGAGCTTAAATGGACTCCAGAAGATGATAGAGGACAGGAAGGCCTGGAGGAACATTGTCCATAGGGTCGCGATGGGTCGGACACGACTTCGCAACTAACAACAACAAAAGGAAGGAAACTAACACTCCTCTCTCCTTTTTTTTTCAGGTGAAAAAAGGAAGGATTAGAATAAAAAGGCATGCACCACTAAAGTACCCTTAGGTGAAAGCTTTGCAAATTTCAGATGGGGCAGAGGCTACAAAGTATAAATATTTCTCTTTTCTTGCTGTTTTGGCAGAGAAACATTAATGGTAAAATACACCACATTTTCCTGTGGTCTTTCCTTTCCCACTCCTTACTTTCTTTTCTTTTGTGGTGGGGCTCAACTAGGAGTGACTCAGTTTTGCTTTTGTATGTCACTATTTTCACTTGCATAAACCTGGAAGCATTGTTTCTTCTGTGCTAATTAATCTTCACTTAGTTTGAGCTTAATCTAGTTTATGTTGTAGGATAGGCTGTCCTTCCAAAATCAAATGAAAAGTCAAACTAAATAGTCAAACTAAATCAGATAGTTCTAAATCAATGCAATGATTCTGAAGGCTTTCTTCAGGCACAGAAGTTCTCTTTCTGGAATGCCCCAGTGAACTAAATTGAATCAATCTGATTTTCTGAATCGGTTTGAATAATTTGATCAAAGATCAGAAAACAACTTGCAGTTGAAATAAGTTCACTAATCAACATAGTACTAGTGTTTGTTCCAAAGTACAGATTTTTGTGACTTCTCCAAACCATGATCAAATTAGTTTTGCAAAGCAACAATGAACCAAGAACAAAGGAACAATTCCTCTTTATAGTTACTTTGAACCCCACAATCAATTCACAGATATTATCCACGTCCAAAGACATTTTTACACTTTTTTATTTTATAGTAATTGAAGGGGAGGAGGGAATCCAACATTGGAAATAGTGAGGAGAAATGTAACTGGTTTGAATGGCTTATGAATCCAAAGTATTGCAGAAAAAAATTGCATAAATTTTGCCATTCTGGTGATTTCGTCATAGTTATCATGAACTGATCATGTGGAAATGGCCAATTAAGCAAAAAGAGACAGATAATCACTTTCCACAATATGATCCTGAGCATATATCCTCCATTTTCAAGGATAAATTTTCAAAGCAATTCCTGGGCCTCACTGATAGTGAACCAGGAAAAATGGGAATAAACTTAAAGAAGTCATTAAAGATGAATGTGAAAAGAGATCGCCAAAGATGAAAAAAGAGAGTAAGTCAAACTAGATGCCAGAACAAACTGAAGATCACCAAGAAGAAAAGAAAAGCCAAAGTCAAGAAAGACAAAAATATTAGGAGAGAACTTCAAGGGTCTTCTTAGAAAAGATAAGAAGAAATATTACAACAGCCGAGATTTTGAAGATGGAAGTAGACATGGGAAAATAAGGAAAGTTTTCAAAAGATCTCTGAACTCAGAAGCAGGTCCCAATCGATAGATTTATTAAAAGGACACTAATGGACAGATCTAGGGATGCGGTGGCTCAGTGGATTAGGACGCTGAGCTTGTCAATCAGAAGGTCGGCAATTTGGCGGGTCGAATCCTGAGTGCCGTGTAACAGAGTGAGTGCCTGTTACTCGTCCCAGCTTCTGCCAACCTAGCAGTTCGAAAGCACGTAAAAATGCAAGAAGAAAAATAGGGACCACTACGATGGGTAGGTAACAGCGTTCCATGTGCCTTTGGCGTCTAGTCATGCCGGCCACATGACCACAGAGACATCCTTGGACAAATGCTGGCTCTTCGGCTTTGAAATGGAGATTAGCACCGGCCCCTAGAGTTGGAAACGACTAGCACGCATATGCGGGGGAACCTTTACCTTTTACCTTTTTTAATGGACAGATATTAACTGATTGAATGAAGATCAAAGATGGAAGGAATATATTGATATACAGTATAGTAAAATGTCAACACTGAAGATATTCTCTATTTACAACAACCAGTACTGCTAGAAAAAGAAGTTATATCATCACCCTGGTCCTTGCCAACTTGTAAGATTACAGGAACTGATGGAATGTCCATAGAAATATAGCAAACAACAGAAAACAATAATAGTTTAACCAAATTGTGCCAGCAAATCTAGAGAACAAACAGTAACCAAAGATTAGAGGAGATCAATCTACATTTCCCTACAAAAAAGAAGGGTTAACGGCATGTGCAAACTATTGTACAATATCCTTAATTTCATATGCATGCATCCAACATAGATTAGAGTTATAGATTGAAAAAAAAAAATACAAGTTGTTCAAGCTGCTTTTAGAAAAGTTGAGAAACACCAGAAATTATTGCTGATGTATATTTGAAAAAGTCAAAGGATACCAAAAAGAAGTCAGTATATGCTTCAATGATTATAGAAAGACCTTTGATTGTGTTGATCACAACTAGATACTTAAAAAAATGGGAATCCCAGAACATCGCATTGTCCTTATGTGAAACCTATGTACAGGTCAGGTGGTCACATTAAAGGCAGACTATAGTGAAACAGATGGGTTCCAAGCTGTCAAAGGAATAACACAAGGGTTTATATGTTCCCCTTATTTATTCACCTTGTATGCTGAATATATATTAAAGGAAGCTGGATTAGAAGAAGATGAGTTTGGTTTTAAAACTGGAAGAAAAAAACATCAATAACCTGCATTATGCTGATGGCTCTATTTTGATAGCCAAAAATGTAAAGGATCTGTGAGCTCTGGTAATAAAAGTCAAGGGGCACAGTGAAAAATTAGGACTGAAATTAAATATAAATACCAAAGTTATGACAACTTGTACAGCAACCAGCTTTAGAACTGACAATGAAGAAATGGTAGATAGCTTCTGCCTTTTAGGATTAACTATCTATCACAAGGGAAAAAACAGTAAGAAAATATATCACACATTAGCACTTGGTAGAAAAAGGACTCCACAATTCAACTTTGTAGGTATAAAACCTTACAGCTTCTAAATATATTTCCCAAGGTCTATTTCTACTGGAATTTGGTAGAATAGTCATGAAGACCTTGGAAAATATATATATATATATATATATATATATATATATATATATATATATATATATATATATATATATATATATATATATATATATATATATATATATATATATATTATTGCATTTATATACCGCCCTTTCCCTGAGGACTCATGGCGGTTTACAGGGAGTTAAAAATCAACCATACAAAAGTTAAAAAACCAATTAAAAAGATTAAACCAACCCTGTACAATTAAAAAAACCCAATTAAAATAAATTTCTCCTCAGCCTGGGCCCGAGAGCTCGAAGAGCCAGGTCTTCAGGCCCCGGCGGAATGATCGGAGGTCGGGGGCAGTCCTCAGCTCCACTGGCAGCTGGTTCCAGAGGGCAGGCGCCCCCACTGAGAAGGCCCTATCCCTGGGTGTCACCCGCCGGCAATCTCTTACCGGTGGGACCCTGAGCAGACCCTCCCTGTGGGAGCGCACTGGGCGAAGGGCATTTGATGCCGGCAGCAGGTGTTCCCTCAAATACCCCGGACCCAGGCCATGTAGGGCTTTATAGGTGATAACCAGCACCTTGAATTTCACCCGGAGGGCAACCGGAAGCCAATGCAGCTCGCGGAGTAGAGGTGTTACATGGGAGTATCGGGAGACCCCCATTACAACTCGCGCGGCCGCATTCTGCACCAGTTGAAGCCTCCGAGTGGTCTTCAAGGGCAGCCCCATGTAGAGAGAGTTACAGTAGTCCAAACGGGAGGTCACGAGCGCATGAGTAACTGTGCGTAGGGCGTCTCGGTCCAGATAGGGACGCAACTGGCGCACCAGGCGAACCTGTGCAAAAGCCCCCCTGGTCACGGCTCCTATGTGATCTTCTTCATGCTGTGTCCGGGCCTGAAACCCGATTGGTATGGGTACAGATAATCAGTTTCCTCCAGGAACAGAGGGAGCTGATGCGCCACCACACTCTCAACAACCTTCGCCAAAAAGCGAAGGTTGGAGACTGGACGATAGTTGTTTAAAACAGCCGGGTCCAAAGCAGGCTTCTTGAGAAGGGGTCTCACCACCGCCTCCTTCAAGGCGGCAGGGAAGACACCCTCCTTCAAAGAAGCAGTTATTACTGCATGGAACCAGCCTCGTGTTCCCTCCCGAGCCGCATAAGCTAGCCAGGAGGGGCATGGATCCAACAAACAGGTGGTGGTGCTCAGTCTCCCCATGATCCTGTCCACATCATCAGGGGAAACAGGGTCGAACTCAGTCCAGATAACGTGCTCAAGACCGCCCGATTCCTCCACATCAGACTCTGCCCAGTCAGAGTCCAGGCCGGTCCGGATCTGAGCGATTTTGTCCGCCAGATGATGACTAAACTCCTCGGCTCGTCCCCGCAAGGGATCCTCTCTCACCTCCTGGTTAAGGAGGGAGCGAGTCACCCTAAACAGGGCGGCCGGGCGATTATCTGCGGACGCGATAAGGGCGGCAAAGTAGTTAGACTTTGCCGTCCTTATCACTGCAAGATAAGACCTTATAAAGGTTCTTAACTGCAATTTGTCGGATTCGGATCGGCTGGATCTCCAACCGCTCTCTAGACCTCGTCTCCGACGCTTCATCTCCCGGAGCTCCACAGAGAACCATGGGGCCCAACGGGATCTGCGCCATGTCAGAGGTCGCATGGGTACAACGCAGTCAAGTGTCCTGGCGGCAGCCGTGCATCACGGAATTTTGGTTGGGTTCGGAGGGAGGGGTGCCTCTCACTGAGTTATGCCCGCCAGGTTTCCGGGTGCTGCACCAACCACAGGCTCAGGGCAGGGGTGGTGGGGTGGCAGTGGTTATTCGGGAGACTTTGTGTCCCCGGGAGGCCACCATTGTCCAGATGGCCGGGAGTGAATCCCTCCTCTTGAGATGTGGTCCTCGGGCTCAGTTGGGCTTGTTTCTTATATTTAGAAGCTGTAAGGTTTTATACCTACAAAGTTCAAAATAATTTAACCAGTGGTGTTCCCTGTGGCATTCCATGGAAGCAAAAAAAAAATTGGATCTGAAGAAGCAGAAAGAGTATTTATATTGTTTGAACTGGAGAATTTTATTTATTTATTTATTTAGTTACATTTATATACCGCCCTATTCCCTGAGGACTCAGGGCGGTTTACAGGAAATTAAAAAATCCACCATACAAAAGTTAAAAAAAACCAAATTAAAAAATATTAAATTGACCCTGTATACTTAAAACCCCAATTAAAAATTTCTCCTCAGCCTGGGCCTGAGAGCTCAAAGAGCCAGGTCTTCAGGCCCCGGCGGAATGATCGGAGGTCGGGGGCAGTCCTCAGCTCCACCGGCAGCTGGTTCCAGAGGGCAGGCGCTCCCACTGAGAAGACTCCTGAGAAAACCAGGATGAGCAACAAATCAACCCCTAAATCTGATTCAAGGGCCAAGTGATCAGGCTACAAATTATCCTTCGTTGGACACATTATAGGAAGACCTAGTCCTTTGGAGAAGTTTCAAATGTTGGGAAATGTGGAAAGAAAGAGAAGAAGATGACTAGCAGCAAGGTGGACTTAGTTAACGGTACTCAGGGGTCTGTCAATAGAAGACTTGAAAGACTGAAACAGACTTTCATGAAGAAAATCTATGTCAGACATGTCAAACACAAGGCCCGGAGGCCGGATCAGGCCCGTGAAGTGGTTTCATGCGGCTCGCGAAGCCATCCTGGAAACAGTGAGGGAATGGCCCCCACTGCCTTGGCCCTGGCCCAGAGACCCTCCTCCGGCCAGAGACCCTCAGATCTGTCCCACTCCTGCCCAGGCCCCCCATAGGCACCCTTGAGGCGAATGATGTAGAGCTGGCCATGCCCACCCAGTAGGCTATACGCACTCTAGCCACGCCCACCCAGTAGGCCACGCCCACCCAGTAGGCCATGCCCACCCAGTAGGCCATGCCCACCCGGCCCCTTTGAGGGCAACCGCAATGCTGATGCGGCCCTCAATGAAATTGAGTTTGACACCCCTGATCTATGTGGTCATGAGGAACTGAAAACAACTTGATGGCACATAATCAAAAGCACACACACACAGACACACACACCATGATAGGCAAGTCATTTAAGTAATTTCAACATATCGGAAAATGGTTCACATAAGGAAACAATACTATGCTGGATAAACTCTCATTAGCTAGTAATGTGTTGACAATGATTGAGGATGATTAAGTGTACCATATTCTCACTGAAGTTTGTTAGACTGGTATATAATGAAAAAATTTTTGCAATTGGATTATATGAGCCTGATTTCTTTCTCACATTAAGTTAAAGATTAGCAGCTATATTAAGCAAACACAGACAGGTATAGTAATCAATGAGGGAATTTTATCTTCCCTACTGGAAAGATTATTTACTCAGACATGAAAGTTCATGATCAATAGAGGAGAATATATGTTGCTCAGGGTTGAAATGTGCTCTCTGAGCTTGGTTGTTTGCCTGCTGATGGTGCATTACCCAACTAGTTATCATCGTGAATGCTAGTGACGGAGGGGTTTGATCCCTGTTTATATACACTAGCTTGCCTTGCTAATGTTGCTGAGGGTGGTTCCCCCACCCCCCACCCCCCACCCCTTGGTGGTTCCATGAGTAGGAAATTGTTTTTTTGCTTAATTGTTTCTCTGCTATTAATCTCTGCTTATCTGAGTGTTGACTGCTGGAGACATGTGATCTGGTCTTTTTCCTTCCTTCTTAATTTTTTATTATTTCTTATGAATGGTGTGTAAATGTGACTGCTATATGTGTC
Source organism: Vipera berus (assembly GCF_964194415.1). NCBI lineage: Eukaryota > Metazoa > Chordata > Lepidosauria > Squamata > Viperidae > Vipera > Vipera berus. The sequence goes on along the minus strand of NC_138202.1, from coordinate 248,559,498 downwards.
TACAGGTAGCAGATTTGTCTGAATGCCAAGATTCCAGGAATTTCTCTGATGTTTTTGGAATTAGCTTAGTCAAGGATGCTCACATTTTCCCAGTTGAAACTACTGTATCATTGATTTTGTCCATGTGTGGTGAGATTAAGGAGTTTTCATTCTGTCTTCTCTGCTAGCTAATGTTCATGGATTCACTCTGCTAGTCTTCTGTTTGTCTATCCTACATAAATGCTGTTACAGTTCTTGCACTATATATTGTGGATTACTTCTTTCTTCTTCTTCTTAGACTATTAGGTCTTTGGGGTTTATTTAATTTAATAATTTCATTTAATTTAATTATAAAATTTATTGATGCCCTCATCTCTTACCATGGGGTAACTCTGGGTAGCCTGTTAAGATGTTTTGGTGGTCTTTAATTTTAATTTAATTTAATAATTTGATTTCTATACCGTCCTTCTCCCGAAGGACTCAGTTAGTTGGTTTGTGTGTTACAGAAATGCTGTGTCATTGTAATAGTCCTTTGGTTGTTTCTGAAAGTTTTTTGATGTGTGGTGATATAATAGATTGAATAGTCAGACACTTTTTGATATCCATGTGGGTATCCGTTTTATTGGAAGATGTTGTATAGGCAGTCTGTTTCCTTTCTCTGATGTTATGGATTACTGCAATGAGGTTTTCCTCATCTGAATATTGTTCTTACACAGCTACCCTTGTGGGAGATTGGGTTTTAGACCTACTCCTATTTAATTTTTTTATTGAGGTCATTGTAGCAGTCTGTTTCCTGGCCTCTGTCCACAGACATTTTTCTTGGACTGTTATAATTATCACAAATGTTTTCACATACCAATCACTTGATATTTCTTCATATCTTGCAGAGACAACATAATGCTGAGATAGAAAAAGCTCTGGCTCTCTTTCCTCTGACCATATTTTCCTGTTGTGGTTGTAAATTGAGTCCATGTCTTTTGAAAAGCTGTAGATTCCCCAGGCTCACTAATGTGGAGTGTGATGCTGCTGCATTGCTTCATGTTCATTAACTTTGGACATTTTAGTAGCTCACTGTGATGCTGAAGAAATTAGTATGTTGAAAAGTGCTTCACCAAGGCCAGTTATATCTTTGCAGCACTGAAGACTGAGGCAAAATTCAGTTGCTTCACACTTTTCAGATTTTCCTGGTAAAATTCTTTGCCATAATGTATGTTGTTCAAAAAAATTAGGCTGTGAGATCTTCTCTAACCAATTTTGACTGGGTGAATAAAACCACACCCCTTTTTGCAAGCTTTCTCCTTAGGTTTTGGTGTATTTGGCTGCTTTCAGATGAATGACTTCTAATCCTATCAGTCATAAACAAAAGGAGGAGGAGGAGGAGGCATGAAGGCATGCAGCTACTTTGTCTTAACTTTTTTCCCTTTGGGTCTATAGCAGAAAAAAGATGGAAAAGGTAAAAGTAGTAAAAATGGAAGCAACAGATGATTCCAGATGGAAGATTTGTAAGTGCTGAGAGCCACTTCTTATTCTCTGTGAGCTAAAAAATAAGGTTGCAGATAACTATTCAGATTTCAGGAAAATTACATGGCTGAACCCTTGTTTTTTCCTCATCCCTGTATGTTGTTGGGTTCTCCTGTTTCCTTTGTTTGCCTCTTCTGAAGTTTCCCATGGTTCTATGGTTAATATTATAATCCAAAAAATGAGAAGTGGCTTTCAGCATTTTATCAGAGAACCTGACCTAGACTAATTCCCCACTGTTGTCTTACAGCCTCTATACAGCCTTTATAAACCTTTAGTAAGACCACACCTGGAATACTGCATCCAGTTTTGGTCACCATACTACAAAAAAAAAAAGATGTTGAGACTTTGGACAAAGTTCAGAAAGAGCAACTAAAATGATCAAAGGCCTGGAGACTAAAACATATGAAGTACGACTGCAGGACTTGGGTTTAGCTAGTCTAAAGAAAAGAAGAAATAGGGATGATATGATAGCAGTATTCCAGTATTTGAGGGGCTGCCACAAAGAAGAGGGGGTAAAACTATTCTCCAAAGCACCAGACAGCAGGACAAGAAACATTGGATGGAAGCTAATCAAAGAGAGAAGCAACTTGGAATTAAGGAGAAAGTTCCTAACAGTGACGACAATTAACCAGTGGAACAGCTTGCCTTCAGAAATCGTGGGCCTCCATCACTGGAGGTTTTTAAGAAGAGACTAGACCGTCACTTGTCTGAAATGGTATAGGTTCTCCTGCTTGAGCAGGGGGCTGGACTAGAAGACCTTCAAGGTCCCTTCCAGCTCTATTCTATTCTACTATTCTTCTAGTATCACCTAGCCATTCCTGGAGCAATATAAAGTTTGTCCTCATTGTTATATCAACACAATCATAGTTAGAAGACTCTAGAAGATGGAAAAGGTACAAAAACTAAGGAGAAACAGCCTTACTCTTTGCTAGAGTTCCTTTGAGTCAATTTCAAAAGACGGGTTAGATAGTCCCTAGGTTGAGTTTTCCTTATTTCTATAAGCAAGGTAATGACTTCTTTTATCATTATGTTTTACCTACAGGAAGTCCATGGCCAGAGGGAAAAGATAAATCCTTTCTCTTCAGTCATTTAAATTAAACAAAATCCAATTAGTAATCCTTTAAAGTTTAACTGTTGCATTTTTTCCCCTTTTAATTCTGAGATACAGTGGCCATTGGCTCCTTCTTAACTGAAAATCTCAGTCCCCCAAGATCCAAGCCCCAAATATTCTTTAAAACAAGCAGGAAAAAAAGAGAGTTTGAAATAATTTTATCTTTGTAACTAAAGGATTTCATGTTTTTTAAAGGACCGAGACATAAAAAAGAGAAATAATAATAATAATGAAAGAAGAACAACAGCAATTTATCCTTTGCTTTTTCCAGGATTGAAGTTTTTCTGAAAATAAAGAAAACAGTTCAGTGGTATCACAACTCAGACTCTGCTCTTTTGTTTGTGTGTGCATTGTCCTAAAAATGCCATCTGACCTGGGAAGCTGAATAGTAATTTGGAAGCTACTTTGTATTATTCCACATCACAGAAGGTTGCAGTTTAGTTTTTTTTTACAACCCATCTTCTACATGTAGTTTTATGCTGCAATTTGCTCATATTTCGGCTGGTGGGGTGTTTTTTGGTTTTTGTTTGCAAACTGCTGGCCCGTGGGCTGGATGTATCATGTGACGCTGCGCCCACCCAAGCTCTGGCAAGGGGAAAAAAGTCGTGATATGTGGTGACACGTCACATGACACGACGAGTTTGACACCCCTGCCCTAGGAAGACTGAGGGTGAGGGGTATTTTAATTTCATTCATAATTCTTCAAGGGTCAGGACCCTCTTCTGGGTCTCCTGTAATTTTGCAGAGATCTGAAAGTGACAAAAAGTCAGCTACAAAGTGTGTTATGAAGTTTTGGAAATGGAAATAGTGGTTTTGATGCTCGTAAATAAGTTATTACGGTTTTGTGAAAGACAATGCCATTTTAATATATGAATATGCTTTTGAATTATATTCCCAAGATTTAGAATGGAGAATTAAATAATTTTTATAACGGAAAGACAATGGCACCCTGGATATTTATGGATTAAAGAAATTAGGTAAAGGTAAAGGTTCCCCCGCACATGCGTGCTAGTCGTTTCCAACTCTAGGGGCCGGTGCTCATCTCCGTTTCAAAGCCGAAGAGCCAGCGCTTGTCCGAGGACGTCTCCGTGGTCATGTGGCCGGCATGACTAGACGCCAAAGGCGCACGGAACGCTGTTACCTTCCCACCGTAGTGGTCCCTATTTTTCTACTTGCATTTTTACGTGCTTTCGAACTGCTAGGTTGGCAGAAGTTAAAGAAATTATTTACTTATGAATTGTGTCCCCTGGTATAATGGAAATAATCACCAATATCATTTCATTTGGTCAACATTTAGCTCTTTGTTTAAAAACTGTATTTATATTTTCCTTTGTGGTTTTTTTTTGTACTCCTTTTCCTCTTTCATTTTTTCCTTATGAGTGAAAGAGAAAGAGGGAGGGATGGAGGGAGGGAAAATGCCTTAATGCCAAATTCAGAGACTTTTAGGGCTATTTAAGTTTAGGCAGTGACTTGGAAGCAATAGTTTGAAATTTATGTAAGTATAACTCCTTCCTGCTATTCAGAAAAGAAGCCTCGTCCTTTTTAGCCCCAAGCCTGGTGAAAAAGATGCAGTTGCTTTAATGTGTCAATTTATTAAATCAGCTTTATTAGTAATGCACATGAGCCATGTCATTTTTCAGCCTTGTGCAGAAAATTGAAAAAAAGAGATATGTTTGTTTTAATGTGTAGGGTGATGATATGTTTATACATGTTTTAAAACACTTCTTTCAAACATTTTCAAAGTGTAGTCCACCCTAGTGATTATTCACTTTTTGTTCTCCTTAACTAGATTTTATATAATAGGAAAATAAATAGGAGAAATATAAATGATAAAAGACATCTCCAGACGCCTCTGATGTTCTTTGATATAGATACAACTGTTCAATATAAAGGGCTTATCTTGAAATTCCTCAAGTCACCTGGACTTCTTTAAAGTTGATGAGTGAGGCAGCTCAAATTCACAAAGTCATGTCTGAAAGCACACTCAGCCACAAAAAATATAAGTCATTGATAAACTCTTGCTTTTTAACAAACACTAAGGAGGAGTCCTAAGGAGACTGTTCTTCAAATCACAAGGAACCACATTTTTTAAAAGAGCTAAAATATTTGCTTCATCTTTGTCAAACAATCCAGGAAAGAAGGGGAAAATTCGAGAGAGAAGATTTGGCTGATAGTGTTTCTCTGGAGGAGAAGGAAGTTTAATACGACTCCTTCACTCTAAGGAACAAAATTGAAACAAACGTCCTTGTCATGTTTCTCCATGACAAGGAAATCTGAAAACTACAGGCACACAAGAAGCCACAAACTTCTCATAAGCAGATAAAAAGCTGTTATGCAAGATCCAGAAACTTCCAGGTATCACATTAAAGCTTGACATTTTTAATCAATGTTCCAATTTCTCGTGTCTCTTTCTTTCTGCCGGTTGTATGTATAGAACTAAACCCAGTTCTCTTTGGGATGGGAGATACAGTTCCCCCTGTCTCTTGCTGGATGATAATATCTTTACATTTGACCATGTGAGAACTAATTTTCATACCAGCTACCCCACTATCCAGGTGAATGATAAGCCATCTCCTTCTAGCCATTTGAATTCACTGCTCAGAGTCAAGCAACTACCAGCTCCTGTTGGACCTGCACCCACAGCAATCAGAATAGGATCCATTTTGGTGGGCAACCCACGTTGCTTGCTGCATATATTACTGCCAATCACAAGAGCCAAGTAGCCATTATTACCTTGGGTCAATTAATGGGTTTAGTGCATAAATTCCTAAATAATAAGTATTTTTGAATTCTACGAAATGTTATTTCCATATAACTATATAGATTTGCAACCTTATCAGACTAGGGTAATTTTTCAAAGGCCATCTTCCTGAATAGCCCTGCTACATACTAATACTGAAAAGGCTGAAGCCTTCTCAGCAAGATAAAACAAGAAACCAAACCAGACAAAGGAAATATTGAAGTGATGTATGATTCAGCATCAAAACAAAGATGCTTCTGAGAATGTTGAATTTTAACTTGATTTCCCTGGTCAGCACATTTGTTCCTCTCTCTGTGTGTAGGTGGACTCTTTCATCATACAACTACAAACACAGATAGCAGACAATAGCAGAACTTTCCCAGATGATTTACAAATAAAACTCTCTCTCAAACACATACATTATAGAACAATATTGTTAGGCAAAAAGGAACCATTTATCAAGTTAGTACCCTAACATAGATTATCACTGCACTTGGGAGGACATATTTAGTGGAATGTTTGAGTGAAAAATTATTTTCAGATTTGTGATTTTTCTCCATGGTAGGAGAAGGACATCCCATACTAAAGATTGTCTAGTAAATAATTAGGTTTTATTCTCATTGGTCCATACTAAATGCCAAATATCAATCTTTTCCATATATAAATACGCCACATGTTTTTGGTTGCTTCTTCTCTGGCAGCTTTAATTAGATCAAAAGAGGACCCACCTTTATGCACAAGTTGAGCCTATTTTTAATCAAGAATATAAGTTTGGCTTCTAACAGGGAATCTTTATTTGGCAGTCAGCAAATACTAATTAACAAACATAACTGTATTAATTGCATTAGTCCATCACATATTTACCAGGAGGCCTGTGTTGCCTGTTTGTTAATGCAAATAGTTCTTACCTCTTTTGTGAAGTCAGCTTGCTAAAGTCTTTCTAATGCTAACTAGTAATCAATGCATATAAGATTTCTAAGATTTCTGTTGGGAATTCTGTATAATAGATGGATTCTGTCTTTTGAGGTATGTAGGGCCATTTAGTATAATTATTCCTTAGAGCTGTACCTATCATATTATCTACTACAGAGGATAAAGAACACACAACTTATTTGTTTAAGAACAAAGAGACAATCATTTCCTTTAGGAGTCATTAAACTGCTATGTTAAATAAAGAGTCCGATGATCCAATGAGAAGCTCCCATTTAAAGTCATTATACTTTTTTAGAGCTTCTTCAAAAACTGTGCTGTTTTATTTCTCTCCCTCTCCCTCTCCCTCCCTCCCCCCCTCTCTCTCTCTCTTGGGAAAAGAACGATATTCTTGGAAATGGGTAAGTAAACAGGTACAGCTCGAAAGGGTATAGTTGCCCTCTTCGTGAGCTTTGCCCCCAGCCCTATTCTACAGACGCCACCTCTGGACCCAAGAGGCACTGCTTTTTCTACATTCATTCAAGCCTTAATCTTTCTAATAAGAGTGCAAACAAGGATCCTGATTAGTGTCAGTTCTGAAGGCGTTTTCATACATAGGCAATAGGCTGCCACTGGCCATAGGAAGACCACCCACTCATTTCACAGGGTCTAACCAGAGCCATCACATTGTACCAAAGAGGGTAGAATGCCATTTAACGGGAAGCAATTATGCATAAAAATGTAGGAATTGCCTTCTGAACATTCCCAAAGGCCTTTTAAATTAGGGCAACTTCTGGACAGTCTTGGCTGATTTTGAAAAAAAACCTAAGATGAAGTTAGGTCTAGTTGACACTTGAATAGGAGACCACTAGGTCATCTCAGGACTGTAGAGTAGGCTGGAATTGAAAAAAAGAAAAGAAAGAAAATCCAGAAAGAAATTGTATCTATTACATTGGCAATAGAACAACATTCAAGATCCCATCTAGTCACCAGAAACTTAACTATTTACTGAAGGAATGTTTACATTAATTTTAATCCTTTGCCTTTGTTTCTATTTCAGTTCCCTTTGGTTGGGAAGTATGATACTATTCACTCATGTTGATGCAACCTTTATAAAATGGAACAAATAATCAGCTTTAAAAGATCATTCATTGTGTAAATGTAGACCATGTGCTTGTTTAGCAATGGGTATGGGGTATAAACAGGGCCTTAAACTCTGTTCTCTAATCATTCCACAGCAACAATGTGTTGTGATGCACAGGGCTTAAATATCATTGGTGTGCCTACATGGTTTCACTATAAATGTTGCTTCCTGAAATGACATTTAGTTCTGTGACAGCAGTTAAACATTAGGGAATGGCTATTGATTAACATGGGCTAGCGCCCCACCAGTTTCAGGCAGAAAGTTTTCCAGCTATGCTTTGCAATGCCAGCAACTGAATCCAGAACTTTCTGCATACAAATATATATGCTTTGCTCAGTGATGTTTGCAATGGGGAACAGGGGGGGAAATAGACAAGATGGTCATCATGGCAGTCCAATAGCAACCCCATTTCTTTCTACATGTATCAAAGTCACATGCTTGCACAAATGGGTGGGGATTGGATCATCATGATGCTAAGACAGCCAACTAGACTGTTTTGAACCCTTCTCATGGACACCACTGGATCCAGTTCATTGAAAAGAGCCTTGGTGGAGCAGTGGGCTAATGCCTCCTTAAGTAACACCATCTGCCTGCAATTAGTGCAGGTTCGCATCCCACCAGGCTCAAGGTTGACTCAGCCTTCCATCCTTCCGAGGTAGGTAAAATGAGGACCCAGATTGTTGGGGGCAATAAGCTGACTTTGTAATAATGCTGCTTGGGGGGGGGCGAATGCCCTAATAAGCAGGCATATACATAGAATGAAGGCTATTGCTAAGCACATTGGTTTGTGCTTAAATTGTAAGCTGCCCTGAGTCTTCGGAGAAGGGCGGGATATAAATGGGATTTTAAAAAAAATTATGGCCCAGAGTAGTACCTGATCTGATAACAATAGCATTGCTTCTTGGTCAATGTAAATATAAATTCATACTTAAGTAATTTCTTTATCAGCCCCAATATAAATTGCACAAAATAAAAGACAAGCTTTCTTCTGAACTGTAAGATGTTACAAAAAGCAGAGGATGGGGAAAAAAAGTGAGGAAGTCCTAAAATTAAGCCAGGAGTTTCAGAGAAGCAGTCTCCTGCTTAAAATCTGACTTAAAATGCAGATTGTGAACTGACTGTATTTGTTCACCTGTGTCAAAGTTGCATCTAGCACTGAGAGGCATCACCAGGCATTCAAAGACAAAAGAAAAATGATTTGCTTAGTTGATTGCTCCAGTTTAAAAACCCATAAATCACAGAGAAAGAAGAATGCCTCAAATCCGTGGGGAAAAAAACACCCTACTGTGTCAGACATTTTGAACTCATTGCTTCTGTCCATATCTTACTGAATTCTCTGACCTCCACCAGTAGGTTGGGCCTTTCTCTAACCTATAGCTGTGGAGTGACAATAAAAGTGAGTTAGTAACCTTGAATCAGTGGTGCAAAAGATGCAAACAATTGCATGGATTTCATGAGCTCTAACTGGCATTGACTGAGCAAAAGATGAAATACTCAGCTCCACATACAAAGTAATTAAATAGGAAGAATGCCGCCATTCTTCCCTCTAATGACCTCTTGCAAAAAACTACAGGATGGGGAGCAGTCTGATGAAAGGTGATCAAGGATTTCCATCCCTGTGTTGCATAAGGAAATGCAACAGAAATGCCAAATCAGATGCTTCATGCTTTATTCTCCTTTGCAAAGCCTCAGAAATGGTCATAATAGTATTCCTATTGGGTGTATGAACTTATGCATAGTGCAATTAGACCAAAAGGAGGAGAAAAACCAATAACACAACATTGCACATGCATCTGCGTGCACATACACATACACACACAGAGAGAAAAACCACCTCTTTGTATAAAACAATACATTTTACAGAGATTATCTAATCCCAGTACTACCGAAGGCTGTCCACATCCCATACAGGGGCATTCGGCTCTCCAGAATAGTACATCATTGTCTCTAATTTTGAATATAAATGGAAACAGAAACAATGTCAAAGGTGTTCCCTATGCACACATATTCTCTCCCCCTCCCCCTGCTCTCCCCCCCCCCCGAAAGAAAAGTACAATTGTTCAGGAACGACAGGTTTTGAGATTCCTTTCCTTGACACAAAAGGAACTCAGGTTTGTCAGCTACAAAAAGGAGCTGGAAAGAATCTGACACATCTGTTTCATTATCTCCTCTATTTCCTGTTGGCATTCGTTAGAGTGTCAGCATTTTGAAGACATTTAAATGCATCAAATACATCATAATTTCATTTCTAGTTTACACATGGGATTCTGCCATGATCTAGAACCTGAGTGGCTGGGAAGCCTATATGGTGATTTATTTTGGGGGGGGGGGTCAGTTAGTGGGGTTAGTACTGAGGTAGATGTGCTAATTCACAATCATCCAATGACTGTTTTAAAGTACAGCCTATTCCTCCTAATTGGTGCCTTGATTTGATGATTATATCAAGGCAGGGAACCACAGGAATGACTGCTGCTCTCTTGGAAAGCCATCAGTATTAGTGGCTTCCCATGTAGCTTGAGTGATTTTAACCATGTATTATTCAAAATCACTTCAAGTGCATGGAAAGCCACTCATAAACAGCTTGCTGCATGGGGCCAGGTTTCACAGGGGCAAATTCACCGTTTGAAATAACTTGATAACTTGATGGTAGCTGCACATTTGCTTATCTCTTTTTGTGGATGAATTTTGCTAGTTTGCTGTGAGGCTTACATAGGCATGCTAATGTACTATATATATATATATATATATATATATATATTCGTAGATTTTCACGGGTATAGGTATGTAGGTCTTGGCATATTCGGGTCTTTTCCCGTGTAAGATTGAGGGTGTCTTGGCAACGTTTCGACGAGGTCCCACTCATCATCTCCAGCCTGGAATCTAAATTAGCTGAGTTTTAAACCACTCTTTTTGTTTTTTTAAGAGGTTGGGAACTTCAGGCATTTTGAATGATTCCATAAGGATTGCATAGACAACTGTGAATGCAACAGTTTGGTAATATACTTAAAAGCAATCAGATTCACATAGAAATTTGAGAAGAAATCCATGAATCAGATGGTATTAGTGAAGATAATTGTCAGAATACCCCCCCCCCTCAAATTACCTTAAGTGGTCATCATTGTGAATTTCTTTAACAATATCACCATCTTTAACAATATCACCATCTGCCCATTACATCAAGGACTGGCATTTGAGTTCCATTGATCTCATCTTTGTAAAAAAGATCTAATCATATAAGATGCATGCCAAATCAGATTCCTCATAGATATACAGCCACATTCCCTGTACTTTTCTGGAGATAATTATCTGTAGCTTTCCTCATTTTAGGGTGATACTAAAATTATACGGCCTATTTGTATCCATGCAGAACCAAAGGCTTTTAATCTGTGTTTTTCTTGTCAATTTTTTTTAAAATGATACAAGACAGATGTTTATTCCATGAAGGATTTTTAAAGTTTTAAAATATTGCCCAATGTAAATTGTTTAAAATGATAAATATAATCTAATTGAAGCCTAATTTATGTCATTGAAACAACCAAGCATGTGCTTAGTGTGGCAAATGGGATCAAAAGTGCACAATGTTTGCTGAATTATAGCCTATTTCCTTTATTTCTTTATAGCTGAAATTAGACTCCAGTTTTCTAAAAAATAAATATTCAAAGCAACTTACAGTTGAATAAAAATAATATTTATTAAGTTGGATCCCATATTGTCTTCTCCCTGTGAAATTCATAGATCAGTTCTGTTCAGAATGGATTTGCCCCCCACCCAAAAAAAATGGAATGGAAGATGAGTTTTATCATCAATTCCTCTACTGTGGTGGAAAGTCATCCAGCCTTCCAAAGCAAATTTTCCGAAGTGAGCTGAATAACAAACTTCAGAGGTAGGAGGTGGGGAGGTGCCTCTCCTTCATTTCATGAAAATACTTGAATGGATACATTCCAAAATGTTCTATGGAGTACAGGACACTTATTTTCAAAGAGATTTCCTTAGATTCTGGCCAGAAAATATAGCATATATCATTTTAGAAAATCTCCAAGAGAATGAAAAGGCAAAAATAGAGACTTTCAGTGATGTAGTTGAGATCAGTTTTACAAACACTTTCGAAGCCTGTTAGACAGCATGATGAACAATATGCTAACAGAATCCTTACTTTTGCCCTAGTGCCCCTTTGAAAGATATGTGCACGCGCGCACGCACACACACACACACACACACACACACACAGAGAGAGAGAGAGAGAGAGAGAGAGAGAGAGAGATCACAATTTACAAAGATTTAAATAAAAGTAATTCATTTAGAATTACTTTAGATCATTTAGAATTACTTTAGATCCATGAATCAAGGAAAGCTGGACGTGGTCAAACAAGAGATGACAAGACTGAACATCGACATCTTAGGTATCAGCGAACTAAAATGGACAGGAATGGGTGAATTTAATTCAGATGACCATCAGGTATACTACTGCGGGCAAGAATCCCTCAGAAGAAATGGAGTAGCCTTCATAGTCAATAAAAGAGTAGGAAAAGCAATACTGGGATACAATCCTCAAAATGACAGAATGATCTCAGTTCGAATCCAAGGCAAACCATTCAATATCACAGTAGTCCAAGTCTATGCCCCAACCACCAGTGCTGAAGAGGATGAAATTGACCGGTTCTATGAAGCCCTACAGCACCTTATAGAACTAACACCCAAAAATGATGTCCTTATCATCATGGGGGATTGGAATGCTAAAGTAGGAAGCCAAAAGATAACTGGAATAACAGGCAAGTTTGGCCTTGGAGTACAAAATGAAGCAGGGCACAGGCTGATAGAATTTTGTCAAGAGAATACGATGGTCATAGCAAACACTCTTTTCCAACAACCCAAGAGACGGCTCTACACATGGACATCACCAGACGGTCATCACAGAAATCAGATTGACTATATGCTCTGCAGCCAAAGATGGAGAAGCTCTATACAGTCAGTAAAAACAAGACCCCCCTTCATGGATTACTGCCTTGTCGTGGCGAAGGGGCTTGCGTAATTCAATGAAGCTATGAGCTATGCCGTGCAGGGCCACCCAAGATGGACAGGTCATAGCTGAGAGTTCTGACAAAACGTGATCCACTGGAGAAGGAAATGGCAACCCACTCCAGTATCTCTGCCATGAAAACCCTATGGACAGTACCAAAAGGCAAAACGATATGACGCTGGAAGATGAGCCCCTCAGGTCGGAAGGCGTCCAATATGCTACTGGGGAAGAGCAGAGGGCTAGTACTAGTAGCGCCAGAAAGAATGAAGCGACTGGGCCAAAGCCGAAAGGACGCTCAGCTGTGGATGTGTCTGGTGGTGAAAGGAAAGTCCGATGCTGTAAAGATTTTTTCTCCATAGGAACCTGGAATGTAAGATCCATGAATCAAGGAAAGCTGGACGTGGTCAAACAAGAGATGACAAGACTGAACATCGACATCTTAGGTATCAGCGAACTAAAATGGACAGGAATGGGTGAATTTAATTCAGATGACCATCAGGTATACTACTGCGGGCAAGAATCCCTCAGAAGAAATGGAGTAGCCTTCATAGTCAATAAAAGAGTAGGAAAAGCAATACTGGGATACAATCCTCAAAATGACAGAATGATCTCAGTTCGAATCCAAGGCAAACCATTCAATATCACAGTAGTCCAAGTCTATGCCCCAACCACCAGTGCTGAAGAGGATGAAATTGACCGGTTCTATGAAGCCCTACAGCACCTTATAGAACTAACACCCAAAAATGATGTCCTTATCATCATGGGGGATTGGAATGCTAAAGTAGGAAGCCAAAAGATAACCGGAATAACAGGCAAGTTTGGCCTTGGAGTACAAAATGAAGCAGGGCACAGGCTGATAGAATTTTGTCAAGAGAATACGATGGTCATAGCAAACACTCTTTTCCAACAACCCAAGAGACGGCTCTACACATGGACATCACCAGACGGTCAACACAGAAATCAGATTGACTATATGCTCTGCAGCCAAAGATGGAGAAGCTCTATACAGTCGGTAAAAACAAGACCAGGAGCTGACTGTGGCTCAGACCATGAGCTTCTCCTTGCAAAGTTTAGGCTTAAACTGAAGAAAGTAGGGAAAAGCACTAGGCCAGTCAGGTATGAATTAAATCATATCCCTGTTGAATATACAGTAGAGGTGACAAATAGATTTAAGGAATTAGATCTGATAGACAGAGTGCCTGAAGAACTATGGACAGAGGTTCGCGACATTGTACAACAGGTAGCAACCAAAACCATCCCAAAGAAAAAGAAATGCAAGAAAGCAAAATGGCTGTCTGAGGAAGCTTTGCAAATAGCTGAGGAAAGGAGGGAAGCGAAAGGCAAGGGAGAAAAACATAGATATGCCCAATTGAATGCAGAATTCCAGAGAATAGCTAGAAGAGATAAGAATGCCTTCTTAAATGAACAGTGCAAAGAAATAGAAGAAAACAATAGAATAGGGAGGACCAGAGATCTTTTCAAGAAAATTGGAGAGATGAAGGGAACGTTTAATGCAAAAATGGGCATGATAAAGGACCAAAATGGCAGGGACCTAACAGAGGCAGAAGAGATTAAGAAGAGGTGGCAAAATTACACAGAAGAACTATACAAGAATGAGCTTAACGTCCCAGATAATCACAATGATGTGGTCACTGACCTCGAGCCAGACATCCTAGAATGTGAGGTGAAGTGGGCCTTAGAAAAGCTGAGCAACAACAAAGCTAGTGGAGGTGACAGTATTCCAGCTGAGCTATTCAAAATCTTAAAAGACAGTGCAGTAAAAGTGCTACACTCAATTTGCCAGCAAATTTGGAAAACTCAACAGTGGCCACAGGATTGGAAAAGATCAGTTTACATTCCAATTCCAAAGAAAGGCAGTGCCAAAGAATGTTCAAACTATCGCACCATTGCACTCATTTCTCATGCTAGTAAAGTCATGCTTAAAATCCTACAAGCTAGACTTCAGCAGTATGTGGATCGAGAACTACCAGAAGTACAGGCAGGATTTCGAAGAGGCAGAGGAACTAGAGATCAAATTGCCAACATACGCTGGATCATGGAGAAAGCTAGAGAGTTCCAGAAAAACATCTACTTCTGCTTCATTGACTATGCTAAAGCCTTTGATTGTGTGGATCATAACAAACTGTGGCAAGTTCTTAAAGAGATGGGAGTACCAGACCATCTTATTTGTCTCTTGAGAAACCTATATGCGGGTCAAGAAGCAACAGTGAGAACTGGACACGGAACCACTGATTGGTTCAAAATTGGGAAAGGAGTCCGGCAAGGCTGTATACTGTCGCCCTGCCTATTTAACTTATATGCAGAGCACATCATGAGAAAGGCAGGGCTAGATGAATCAAAAGTTGGAATTAAGATTGCCGGAAGAAATATCAACAACCTAAGATACGCAGATGATACCACTCTAATGGCAGAAAGTGAAGAAGAACTAAAGAGCCTCTTGTTGCGGGTGAAGAAGGAGAGTGCAAAACTTGGGTTGAAACTTAACATTAAGAAAACCAAGATCATGGCAACTGGCCCTCTCAATTCCTGGCAAATAGATGGGGAAGAAATGGAGGTAGTGACAGATTTTGTTTTCCTGGGCTCCAAGATCACTGCAGATGGGGACTGTAGCCAAGAAATTAAAAGACGCTTGCTCCTGGGGAGGAAAGCCATGGCAAATCTAGACAGCACACTAAAAAGCAGAGACATCACCCTGTCAACAAAAGTGCGTATAGTCAAGGCTATGGTCTTCCCAGTTGCAATGTATGGCAGTGAAAGTTGGACCATAAGAAAGGCTGAGCGCCAAAGAATTGAGGCCTTTGAACTGTGGTGCTGGAGAAGACTCCTGCGAGTCCCTTGGACTGCAAGGCGATCAAACCGGTCAGTCCTAGAGGAGATCAACCCTGACTGCTCTTTAGAAGGCCAGATCCTGAAGCTAAAACTCAAATACTTTGGCCACCTAATGAGAAGGAAGGACTCACTGGAGAAGAGCCTCATGCTGGGAAAGATGGAGGGCAAGAGAAGAAGGGGACGACGGAGAATGAGGTGGCTGGATGGAGTCATTGAAGCAGTAGGCGTGAGCCTAAATGGACTCCAGAATATGGTAGAGGACAGGAAGGCCTGGAGGAATGTTGTCCATAGGGTCGCGATGGGTCGGACACGACTTCGCAGCTAACAACAACAAAAAAACAAGACCAGGAGCTGACTGTGGCTCAGACCATGAGCTTCTCCTTGCAAAGTTTAAGCTTAAACTGAAGAAAGTAGGGAAAAGCACTAGGCCACTCAGGTATGAATTAAATCATATCCCTGTTGAATATACAGTAGAGGTGACAAATAGATTTAAGGAATTAGATCTGATAGACAGAGTGCCTGAAGAACTATGGACAGAGGTTCGCGACATTGTACAACAGGTAGCAACCAAAACCATCCCAAAGAAAAAGAAATGCAAGAAAGCAAAATGGCTGTCTGAGGAAGCTTTGCAAATAGCTAAGGAAAGGAGGGAAGCGAAAGGCAAGGGAGAAAAACATAGATATGCCCAATTGAATGCAGAATTCCAGAGAATAGCTAGAAGAGATAAGAATGCCTTCTTAAATGAACAGTGCAAAGAAATAGAAGAAAACAATAGAATAGGGAGGACCAGAGATCTTTTCAAGAAAATTGGAGAGATGAAGGGAACGTTTAATGCAAAAATGGGCATGATAAAGGACCAAAATGGCAGGGACCTAACAGAGGCAGAAGAGATTAAGAAGAGGTGGCAAAATTACACAGAAGAACTATACAAGAATGAGCTTAATGTCCCTGATAATCACAATGAGGTGGTCACTGACCTCGAGCCAGACATCCTAGAATGTGAAGTGAAGTGGGCCTTAGAAAAGCTGAGCAACAACAAAGCTAGTGGAGGTGACAGTATTCCAGCTGAGCTATTCAAAATCTTAAAAGACAGTGCAGTAAAAGTGCTACACTCAATTTGCCAGCAAATTTGGAAAACTCAACAGTGGCCACAGGATTGGAAAAGATCAGTTTACATTCCAATTCCAAAGAAAGGCAGTGCCAAAGAATGTTCAAACTATCGCACCATTGCACTCATTTCTCATGCTAGTAAAGTCATGCTTAAAATCCTACAAGCTAGACTTCAGCAGTATGTGGATCGAGAACTACCAGAAGTACAGGCAGGATTTCGAAGAGGCAGAGGAACTAGAGATCAAATTGCCAACATACGCTGGATCATGGAGAAAGCTAGGGAGTTCCAGAAAAACATCTACTTCTGCTTCATTGACTATGCTAAAGCCTTTGATTGTGTGGATCATAACAAACTGTGGCAAGTTCTTAAAGAGATGGGAGTACCAGACCATCTTATTTGTCTCTTGAGAAACCTATATGCGGGTCTAGAAGCAACAGTGAGAACTGGACACGGAACCACTGATTGGTTCAAAATTGGGAAAGGAGTCCGGCAAGGCTGTATACTGTCGCCCTGCCTATTTAACTTATATGCAGAGCACATCATGAGAAAGGCAGGGCTAGATGAATCAAAAGTTGGAATTAAGATTGCCGGAAGAAATATCAACAACCTAAGATACGCAGATGATACCACTCTAATGGCAGAAAGTGAAGAAGAACTAAAGAGCCTCTTGTTGCGGGTGAAGAAGGAGAGTGCAAAAGTTGGGTTGAAACTTAACATTAAGAAAACCAAGATCATGGCATCTGGCCCTCTCAATTCCTGGCAAATAGATGGGGAAGAAATGGAGGTAGTGACAGATTTTATTTTCCTGGGCTCCAAGATCACTGCAGATGGGGACTGTAGCCAAGAAATTAAAAGACGCTTGCTCCTGGGGAGGAAAGCCATGGCAAATCTAGACAGCACACTAAAAAGCAGAGACATCACCCTGTCAACAAAAGTGCGTATAGTCAAGGCTATGGTCTTCCCAGTTGCAATGTATGGCAGTGAAAGTTGGACCATAAGAAAGGCTGAGCGCCAAAGAATTGAGGCCTTTGAACTATGGTGCTGGAGAAGACTCCTGCGAGTCCCTTGGACTGCAAGGTGATCAAACCGGTCAGTCCTAGAGGAGATCAATCCTGACTGCTCTTTAGAAGGCCAGATCCTGAAGCTAAAACTCAAATACTTTGGCCACCTAATGAGAAGGAAGGACTCGCTGGAGAAAATCCTAATGCTGGGAAAGATCGAGGGCAATAGAAGAAGGGGACGACAGAGAATGAGGTGGCTGGATGGAGTCACTGAAGCAGTAGGCGTGAGCTTAAATGGACTCCAGAAGATGGTAGAGGACAGGAAGGCCTGGAGGAATGTTGTCCATAGGGTCACGATGGGTCGGACACGACTTCGCAGCTAACAACAACAATTCATTTAGTAATTCATAGGTTGCCAAAAGGTGGCAGTATTGAAAACCAAGAAGCTCTAATGCAGGGGTGTCAAACTCGCAACATCACGTGACCTGTCGCGATGTATCGTAACTTTTTTTCCATTGCCAGGAATGGGGTGGGCGTGGTTTCACCACAAAGCATCCGGCCTGTGGGCCGACAGTTTGACACCCCTGCTCTAATTTGTTCTTTAGTGTCTGTTGTTTCATTTCAGTTGACAGAAAGTTGTTTGAGAAAAAATTGTGTTGGGACTATGTCTAATTATCAGCTGTAAGCAGGGAGTTCTTGTCAGTGGGCTTTTAGCAATGAATCATGATTGAATTTTTCCTGAGGGCGGGGTGTTGCTGGGCCAAAATATTTGTATAGATGGTGAATTGGAAAGAACTGATTTGTGTGATCAAAAATGAGGTGGATGGCCTGTGAAGAAACTGATGAGCTTCATGTGAGGAAAGTTGAAGACCTTCAGCAATTGAAATTTGCCAGCAAATTTGCTGGCATGCTATAAGAATGACCATGAGGAATGTAATAAAACAAAGCTTACACCTTACAAGCCACACAAGAGGCTATTCTGAAGTTGGATTTCATCTTCTTATTCTACCCACTGTATGGTCCAGATTTGGCACCATAGAACTTCTATCTTTTCCCCCAAATTGAAGGAATACTTTCACAGGAATTTGTTTGATCATATTAAGAGGTAGAAAGTGCTTCAGGATCTGGTGGACAGTGCATACTGTAGTTCTTCCCTAATGGTTTTAACAAGCTTGTCCATCATTAGCAGACGTGTATAGCAAATTATGTGGTGATTATATGGATAAATAATATACATAAATAAATGAGAAACAAATACAAAAAATAAAACAGTTAATTTCAAGGGTTATTTTCTTGCTATGTGTATTAAAATATCTCTCTTTAAACTAAAGTTCTGGAAGTGATGGTATTACTTTTCATTCTATCTCATACCCGATTAATTTTCTTACCAGATAGGTGAGAGAGATCTTCTGCTTCAGATCCTTTGCTTGATCAAGCAAATCTTTTTAATATAAACCACTTCAAATCTCATGAAGGATCAAATTATAAATGACTGCTCTTTTTCCAAGAATTGAAGTACTAGCTGGAGAGTTCACAGTATCCTGAGGATTCAAAGGATGAGAAAATAACATAGATAAGAGCTTTCTGAACCTATGCAGTCCTATTTAGCAAGTACAACCTTAATGTTATATATTATCTCACTGTTGTGGAGTCAGTTTTGACTGTCAAGACTGTGAGGATGGAAGACCTGGAGGTAGACTCATTTGGGCTATATTCCCAGAGGACAGGCCACATTGGCTGTGCTGGCACCTGCAGACCTGTGATGCTTGCCCCCGTTTCTGTGCACTTTTTTTTTTGCTATGGACATTTCTCCCCTGTGGTTTGTTTCTCTAGTGGCTGCTGCCAGGAGTTGTGCCTTGGCCACATTCCATCTGAAAGGCCTTCCAGGAGGGAGATGTCAGTGGGCGCTGGGTGGGAAGTAACAGTAAGCTACTATGGTCTTTCTCTCCCTGTGAAGGCCATTTGCCTAACCTTCTGTTAGTCCCAAAGAGGAAGAGAATAATGTGGCATTTACCATTTTGATGTGGATTGTATCCATTGTCTAGGTTGCCTATGTTTGTTGCCTGTGGATTTATTTATTTATTTTTATTTATTTATTTTAATCCCATTTATATCCCGCCCTTCTCCGAAGACTCAGGGCGGCTTACACTCTAAGCACAAATCAAATGTGCTTAGCAATAGCCTTCATTCTATGTATATGCCTGCTTTATTAGGGCTTTCACACATACCCCAAGCGGCATTATTACAAAGTCAGCTTATTGCCCCCAACAATCTGGGTCCTCATTTTACCTACCTCGGAAGGATGGAAGGCTGAGTCAACCTTGAGCCTGGTGGGATGCGAACCTGCACTAATAGTAGGAAAAGATGTGGTCCTGAAATTTCGTAAAAGCAAGATTTCCCACTGGAGACCAATTTTCACCTCTGGTGAGAACCAGAAAAGGGGCCTAGTGGGCTGGGGTGATCGAAGAGGGAGCCTTGGATCATTTGTTTTTAAAATCTGTGCAGAACAAATTGCTTTTGAAATATGTGAACCGATATATTTATAATTGTGAAGAGGACAAGATCTTTGTTGTGACTCAGGGCCAGCCTGTGGGTCCGACAGCCGGCTCTGATGTATCGGATGACTCTGAGGGGGAGGAGGGAAACGAACCGGCTGATGATGGTTTGGAGGAGGGAAACGAACCGGCTGATGATGGTTTGGAGGCTTTGCAGAGTCCTCAGCCGGGGACCTCTTCTCAGCTGCGTGAGCCCGAGAGTGCGGAGGAAGATGACCCACAGCTGGCCCTGTTCAAGGACGCCCGACGCAGGAGGCAGTCAAGCAGGAACAAACAAAGAAAGGCTGCAGGACTCCTCGGGAGGAGGCACAGGGAGACCACGCCCTGAGCTCTCTATAAAAGGAGTGTTTGGGGAGGGGCTGGTTGCTGAAAGCAACTTTTCCGCTTGAGAAGACAAGCTCTAGTGTTTTTGTTAACTGCGTAATTAAATCTTGGCAGAAGCCTTTTAGCCTTGGACGCTTTCCAGTCTCTTCTTTTCGAATAGGGGTTGCGAGAAGAGGGCTGGTTCAGAACAATCTTCTCTTTTTGAAATAATCTTCTCCCTGGATTACATTTTGCTACAAAATTCCAGCTGAACTATCTTCAAATCACATTTGAACTAACGAACTGCCCCACTATGTTCTAATTTGATACTGTTTCAGCAAACCGATTTGTTTCAATCAAAGTTTGGAATTCTGCAGTTTAGAGTTTTTACAGGTCTTCTAAAGCATAGCTGCAATTTAACATCTGTTACCTTTCGTAATCCTATCCCCATAATAGCACTTTTCCAGTAGCTTTCGAGTCACAGCTAAAATATCCAAGACAAGTTCTCCCATGACCTCTGTGGTTATGTGTTATCTATTTGCTGAAAACAAATAAACAAATGAATCATAGGAAACATATTATGAACGTGCTTCTTTGAGGGAGATGGGTGGCTTAGAAATATGAAATGTAAAATAAATAAATAAAATAGTAGGAAAAGATGTGGTCCTGAAATTTCGTAAAAGCAAGATTCTTTGCAGTAGAGTGTGGGGAAAAAAAGAAGAGAGGTGGTAAGAAGTAGTAACATTAACCATCAAGACATAACGTGAACAAAGCACAAATGACCTGTTGTCATGAAGGCTTATTTTACATCAATCGATTTTAGGAGCAAGCTCCACTCCCATTGGCTCCCTGTTGTTCAACTGAGGGAGGACGCAGCATGAGGCTTTGTCATTCATCAGAAATCTTACTTCAAGGGAAGTCCCAGCACCATTTTCTGAAACCATTATTTTGTTTGAGAGAGTCAGAATATGGCTGCTGTCTTTCTGTATTTTTATTGTGCATGAACTAAAAATACAGAGCTTATCACATCAGAAATACTTCTGAATAATAAACCCCTTAAAATCTGCCTTGGTTGATAAAAACTATGTTTTTATTTATTATTATTTTTTAAAAAGCTTGTTCCTGTTCTCTAAATATTCTATCCTGATGAGTTCTATTTCAAAAGATGCATTTGGATAGATTTTTGTTGTTTATTTTTTTTAAAAAAATCAGCAAACTTTTTTTTTGAGAATGTAATCATGACTTCACCCTAGCATATTCCCTCACACAAGCATGCACTCTAAGTTTAGACCAGACTTCCAAATCCTATTACAGATTCAATCCTATTAAAACATTCCCAGGTTTAAACCCCCTTTAGAGTTTTTCATAAGAGTGCACACACCCCTCCCAAGACCCTGCATGTGTGGTCAAGGGACCCTCGGATAATTGTAAACTCCATGCCTCCCATTAATCTTAGCACAGTCAGATATTAGTGCTTGTAAATCCATTCCTAAACAAGGACAATAGCTAAAGCCATCAGTAGTCTTTTTAATGAGGCAGATTAAAAACAAATGGTAGCCACAAGGAGTAGAGGTAAAGGCAAAACTCCTTTGTCAGATTCCTTACACAAAAAGTAGAAGGAATTAGTCCAGGTTCTTCCCTCTTAACTTTTAAATCTGAGGTTTAAAAAATATTGCATTTCATTCACTTTCAGGCAGAAGAAACATGATGATAAGAGAATGATGTGTGTATGTGTTGCACAGTGGGTACAATACTGATAATCATATCACGTGACTGTGGGTGTGGCTGTGGCTGTCAAGAATTGTCATAAATTATCTTAGTCCTTACGGGCACAACTAGTGGGGTTTGAGAGACTCAGAAATGCTATTTTACCCTCCAGACACACAAAAGCAAATGTCTTATTACAGACGTTTGTTGCTTAACAGAGGAGAAAAGATAATGAGAATCTTTGGGCTAAAGTGCATATGACCCAGGAGTGCTGTAAAGCAGACATGTCAAACACAAGGCCCGGGGGCCGGATCCGGCCTGCGAAGTGGTTTCATGCGGCCCACGAAGCCATCCTGGAAACAGTGAGGGAACGGCCCTCACTGCCTTGGCCCTGGCCCAGAGACCCTCCTTCTGCCAGAGACCCTCAGATCTGTCCCACTCCTGCCCGGGCCCCCATAGGCACCCTTGATGCGAATGATGTAGAGCTGGCCACATCCACCCAGTAAGCCATACACACTCTAGACACGCCCACCCAGTAGGCCACGCCCACCCAGGCCACACCCACCCGGCCCCCTGAGGGCAACCGCAATGCTGATGCGGCCCTCAATGAAATTGAGTTTGACACCCCTGCTGTAAAGGATGCTGGGTGATATAAATAGCTATTGCAATAGCACTTAGACTTATATAACGCTTCACAATGCTTTACAGCCTTCTCTAATCATATTGCCTCCAACACTCTGGCTCCTCATTTTACTCACCTTGGAAGGATGGAAAGCTAAGTCAACTGAGAGCCAATCAGGATCGAACTGCTGCCAGTTGGCAGAATTAGCCTGCAATGTTGCATTCTAACCACTGAGCCACCAACACTCTTATGTTATTATGTTATGGCACAAGCCATAACCAAAACCATGTGTCATGGTTCTGATAGGTGAGACCAGTAAAAGCAGAACTCCAAGGCTTCCTTAAAGAACATATTTATTGGCTACAAAGTATCAGCACAGTCAAAAGTGAAACCAAGTCCAGAGTCCCCTCCCAAACTTTGCAATGTTATAAAGTTGAACTTCCCACCCCAGCACTATGTAATTATACACGCTCCCCAATAGAATACTTCTGCAGACTTCCTAACGGAAGGCTTAGTGCACCAAAAATCAGGCAGCAATGATCTTGTTTCCCACAGGACAATTTATTGTTTAGTCCACAGGTCTGCAACCCGCGGCTCCGGAGCCGCATGCGGCTCTTTCAGCCGTCTCCTGCGGCTCCCAGTCCTCTGCCATGTGCAGTCCCCCCAAAAAAAAGTGGGACTAAAAAAGTTCAACCAATCAATTCAAATATGCAGGGTAGGTGCATATCTTGCCATGTCCACTCTTCAGTCAAACCCTGTTCTGCGCATGCGCGCATGTACGCGCATGCGCACACATTTTTTGCGGCTCCCAGTTTTTCCTTTTGTGATGGAAACAGTTCTGAGTGGCTCTTTCACTGTTTCAGGTTGCTGACCCCTGGTTTAGTCTAACCTTAAAACCAGTCATCCCCCCTCCCAGTACTGTGATAACTGAGAACGAAGCAAAAATGGCTTCAGCCAAGATCGTTGCAGTGTTGACATCATGCTTTACATGGTAAAGGTATTATGGCATAGTGAGTGAGTGGGTAAAATAATACTTGAGGAGAGGCAGAGTGGGGTCCTTGGTGCTCTCAGAGCTTGGTAGTTTTCTTGCAGAAATTTCATTACCAAACAAGGTAACATCACCAGTGCATGAATGAAGCCCTTTTTAGAGCACATCACTGCATTTGTATCTCTCCTGCTCCATTCTTGTGACATGGAACTGACAGTGTCAAATAGTTTTTTTTTAAAAAATGCTATGAATAATAGCCATTATTTTATGAAAAGAGAAGTTTTCTATTGGATCTTTTAAAAATGAAGAGATTTAACATGCCTGGGTCCTTTC
The DNA here is from genome assembly GCF_964194415.1 of Vipera berus. NCBI lineage: Eukaryota > Metazoa > Chordata > Lepidosauria > Squamata > Viperidae > Vipera > Vipera berus. The sequence goes on along the minus strand of NC_138202.1, from coordinate 248,535,607 downwards.
AATTCTTTGGGGCTATTACTGTGACCCTCTTGGAGTTCACATTTTAAGAACTTTAGAGACTCTTCATTTTAGCCTAAGGCTAAAGAGAGAGAGTGTTTATGCTTCTTTTCTTTTGTAGTGCTTTGAGAAAACATCTGCCATTATCACATATTCTGCCATATTTTTTTATTCCTGGTTTCCTGATTGATGGATTAAATATATATAGGTTTTAAAGATTGAATTCCCATAACAAAAAACATTACTTTTACTAAGTAAATACAAAGCTGCAAGTCTAATTGTGAGAATAAAAACCTTACTTGTTTGAATAGATGTTCCAGAATCAGAAATGTTTTATATAAAAGGAGATAACCAATTTCATTGAGCCTATAGTGGTATAAAAATCTCAACATTCACATTTTAGGTTGATGACTGCTTAATTTTAGGCTACAGGCAGACACAAAGTTAAAAAGGGGGAATTATAAAGTCATTGTCAAGATATTACGATCAAGTCATCATCAACAACAATATTTTTTTATCATCTATTCAAGACATTTATATCTTAATTAACTCAAGTCAAACAGAAGTTGCAGGTTCCTTTACAATCCTTGAATGTAAAGCCTCAATCAGGACCATAAATGGAAAGGAGATGTAGCATTTGGTGAATTCCCATCAAAATATAATTTGGATCTATATTATTTGTGAGCCATTTAGTGTAATACCTCCTAGTGCTGGATTTCAGCCTGGCAATGCCAACCTTAGTAATCCATTGTGCTCTAGGTTCTGGCCATTTATACTTGAGTGTTAGGATCTGGATTTATGACAGTCCTTCAAGTATTGTAAGATTGCTATCATATCTCCCCTAAGCCTTCTATTCGTTAGGTCAAACATACCTAGTTCTCTTAGCTGTTCTTCATCAAGCTTTATCTGTTGTGATTCAGGGTCAGCCTGTGGGTTCGGCAGTTGGGTCGGACGATTCAGAGGAGGAGGAGGAGGGGGGTGTTGGAGAGGTTGCTGAGAAATTGGAGAGCTTGCTGATGAGAGCCCTCAGCCAGGCCCCTCCCACCTGGTCACGATGCAGACCCAGCTGTGTGAGCCTGACAGCGTGAATGAAGATGACCCACAGCTGGCCCTGTTCAAGGACGCCCGACGCAGGAGGCAGTCAATCAGGAGTAAACAGAGGAAGGCAATGGGGCACCTCGGAAGGAGGCAGAGAGAAGCCACGCCCTGAACTGTATAAAAGGGGAATGCGTGGGAGGGCTGGTTTGCTGAAGGCAACCGTTTGAATAGTTCCTGTTTCATGGTTCGTGTTTGCTCTCTTTGCTCTGTTTATGTTTTTATGTTAATAAATTTGGCAGGCTTAGTTCCAGCCTCTTGCCTTCTTGTAAAAGGGGTTGTCCCTGCCTTATCTGCAGGGCCGGTAGCAGGCTGGTACAGAACATTATCCTCCAGATCCCTTATCATTCTTGTTGCTCTTCTCTGCATTCTTTCTAGGCCCTCAGCATCTTTTTCTAATGTGGTGACTAGAACTGGATGCAGTATTCCAGATGTCGCCCCACTAGTGCAGTACAGAACAGTAGTTTCTGCGATCCTTTCTGCTATTCCTCTGTTGATGCACCCCAGGACCATGCTACCACCAAGTCACTAGTTCCCTCTCACAGACATTGCTGTTGAGCCAGGTACTGCCTTTCTTGTACCTGTGTATTTGGTTTTTCCTGCCTAACTGCAGGACCTTACTTTTCTTGACACTGAACTGCATTTTACTGAGCAGGGCCCAATGCTCAAGTCTATGAAGATCCTTCTGAAACTTGAGTCTATCTTCAAGGTGTTAACAGTTCCTCCCAGCTTTGTGTTATCTGCAAATTTGATGAGCTGCTTTTCAATTCCCTCATCTAGGTCATTTATGAAGATATTGAAGAGTGCTGGGCCCAAGACAGAACCTTGAGATACCCCACCACATGCTTTCTTCCATGTAGATGTACAATAGTTCCATTGAGGACCACATGCTGAGTCTGGTTCCCAGCCAACTGCAAATCCATCTAATGGATAGCCCTCATTGTTCTATCTTACCAAGAAATAAGCTGTCATCAAATGCCTGACTGAACTCTAAGTATAATATATCCACAGTATTTCCTTGGTCCATTAATTTAGTTACTTTGCCAAAGAAGGCAATAAGGATTGTTTGGCATGGCTTGTTTTTAACAAACTCATGTTGGTTTCTATTAATTACCTTGTTCATTTCTAGCTGCTCACAAATCCACTGCTTGATTATCTTTTACAGGCTTTTCCCAGGTATTGATGTCAAGCTGTTCAATCTGTGTGTTTTTCTTTCCCCCCCTTTTTGAAGATTGGAACCACATCAGATCTTTTCTAGTCCTCTGGCAGTTCCTCTGTGCTCCAGGAGCTCTGAAAGATTTTATTCAGTGGTTCTGAGATCATATCTGCCAGGTCTTTTCTTACCCTGGGATGTAGACCATCTGGTCCAGGAGATCTGAACTCATCTAAAGCAGATAGGTGTTCTCTTACCTTGCCTATCTTGACCTGTATTCTTGTTCTGTCTTCCATGGTGCTGCTTTTGAAGATGCTTTTTACCATCTTCTCTGATCAGTGGATTGATCATTTTGTTAATTTTCTTCTTGCTCTTTACTTATTGAAAGAAACTTTTTTAAAAATGTCTTTCAACTTCCTGCTGGCTTCCCCATTGACTTAATTGGGGGATTTAGTTAATGACAGCAATTGGGACTATAGGGAATGTCATTGCTAAGCAAAAGTATGTATGTATGTATGTATGTATGTATGTCTTTATATATCCCACCTTTGTTATTTTTACAAACAACATAAGTGAGTGAACATATCCAACACACCTTTCTCTTCCTGTTTTCCTCACAACAAAAACCCTGTGAGATGGATTGATCTGAGACAGTGTGAATGACTCAAAGTTACTCAGTTGACTTTCAAAGCTAAGGTTGGATTTCAACTCATAGTCACCCAGTTTCTAGCCTGTTGTCTCATCTACTAGACCAAACTGGCTAATATATCACATTTCATGACTGCATCACTTAGCTTGCTGTTATAAATTGATGATTCCTTATTCTTATTTTACTTCCAACACACTCTTGGCTCTTTCCCTTCCTAGCTGATGAATCAGAAATTAATTCTATTGCGCTCCAGACAGTTTATTTCCAGGTCAGCCTCCACAAGATAGCACCAATCAGGGAGGAAATTCGTCCATAGCAGCTTAACTTTTTTCGAAGTTTCCTTGTGAACCTAATGTAACTACTTTTAGGGGCACATTAATTTAAATGAATGGATGTGTTTGTACTTCCCTGAGGTCCAAAAAGCTGCATTCAAATAATTTTTGAAACATGTAATTTCATAACATTTACGGTTACATATGATGAAGACAAAGTCATGGAAAGACTAGTGTCTGATGGGAACTTGGCTAATGTGTAGAAGACTTTGCCTTTGGGCATGAAATTGGATGAAATGGTATCTGATCACATCCCACCTTATAATTCTATTATATATTTCACAGATATCTCATTCATTTGAAAACTGGCTGAGCAACCTTGTAGTCAGCTATGCATAGAGGCCATAGAGATATCTGGAGTGGCAGGAAGGATAAACAAGTAGGGGGTCAAATTAGACCTTAAAGAGAATGACCCTGAAGTTGAAAACATTTTCCCTACAAAATCATTCTGACAGATGGAATAAAAAATATGTTTATAATAATTGACCATTGGTTAATACATACAATTATGTTATATAATCTCTGAAGACATATCAAAGTAGGGAAGAAAACATAAGGTACATTGATATGTGGGTGGTGAGGTTACTTGTCATATATCTAACAGTTTAGTAAAATGTTGCTTGAACTGTGAAATATTAAAGATCAAAGATAAAAATATGCTTCCCAATCTGACCAACTCTATTACGTGCACTACTGAAGGATGAAACCTTTCTCCTAGATCAAAATGATCCTGAAGAATATGGATAGTTTATATAAGGTTATCTTCATGAAAACAAATAAGTGAATAAGTGACAGAAAAAAAAACATAAAATACACACTCTCATATTACACACCTGAAGTATTAGCTGACTTTATTTGGGTTTTCAAATACATCAGGATTTAACCACATTTATTCTGAGTGTAGCATTTGTCAAAGTCTTCCATTTCTGTCACGTTTTTTATGTTACTATATTAACAGTGAATAAATATTGTTTATAAAATTACTTTAACCAAACTGAGGTATGGGTGAAAAAAGAATTATGTCTGAATCATGAATGCCAGTACTCAAGTATCATGTCCAATACTTTGCAAAAAGTCTAGATTTGGCCAAAATGTGTCACTGACCTTGATAGTTTCAAGCACACATAAGAACACACAAGCAGTTTTTCTGGAATTGGGATATATATCTTTAAGGCAATATTGTTATTATCATCATTGATAATGATCTACTGTAGTCCAGGACAAAGAAACTTGATTCTGAAAAGTAATCTGACTACAATATCCGCAATCCTTTGCTATTGGTTATGCTGGTTGTGGCTTATTAGAATTGTTGTCTAGAATAGATGGTGAGCTCCATTGATTTCCTTATGCAGAGATGATGTTTAAAAGATGTCAGGAAACACTTACCCCTCCAACAACAGGGTTATTGTACTATTGTGCTAGTCTAGCCATTAGATATGCCACCTACACTAAAGATTATTGCACTTGATTATTTTTTTTCAGGAATACATGAAGAAAACCAGCTGATACCTGTGGTTATTGTATGTGGCAAAAAACGTGGCCTAAATGCTGTCATGTTAACAGAATAACAGAGTTGGAAGGGACCTTGGAGGTTATCTAGTCCAACCCCCTGCTCAAGCAGGAAACCCTATACCATTTCAGACAAATGGATGTCCAGTCTCTTCTTAAAAACCTCCAGTGTTGGAGTGCCCAAGCCATGATTTTGTGTGCCCTTGCATTTCTCCAGTAAAGAAACTGAAGGTGCGATTACATCTTGATAACTGTGGCTTCCAAATTCTCAGCTACATTAAAATAGTGAGCTTTGATTAAGGGGACAAAAGGGACTTTGAAGATGTTCCTTATTAGATGGGCCAGCCTGGTGAACTGGATTTGACCTCTGGAGCAGAAATTCTCCGTCTATGTGACCTTACAGTACAATTTGCTACACAGTAGGGCTTGACTTATGACTGGTCACTAGGTGACTTAGTGAAGTTATGATGGACCCCCCCCCTTCCAAAAGCTACTTGTGTCCTGATTTCAAGGTTCTGATGTTTGCCCCTCCGTTGTTATGTAACTTCATTGTGGCTGCTTGGCAATTGGCTCCCATTTATGGTTGCTGAAGCACCCCATGGTCACATGATCATACTTTATGATACTTTTGTCAGAAGCTGGCAATTACTTCCAATTTCTTACAAAAGAAGAATGCCCAATAGCAGGCAATGGGTTCATGTAATGACCACTAAGTTTGCTTAATGACTGCCACAAAACAGATCATAAAATCAGGCCTGGTCATGAGGTGACCAACTTTATAACTATTGTGACTTACAACTGTAATTGCCAGGCTCAATTATGGCTACTTGCAATTAGGCTACAATCATCATCTGTCTGTATTCTTACTTCTGAAAAGACATATGTTATTTTATGCTGTTACTTGGGTACAAAAAGGATGGATTGTGGCAGAAGACTTGAATGCTGGCTGTATGAATCAAAATGATATTCTCATTAGGATCATAGAACAAAGAACTTCTATTTCAGCAATAAAAAATTGAAGAGAACAAATGTTTCATGGGTGTCAGTGACTAGGCCTGTGCAAAGGGATTTAGATTTACTTTGATGAGAAGATGTGTGCCATGGAGGCAAATCTCTTCTCTTCACCAAAGGGAAGAAGTGGTGTACAAATCACTCTGTGCATGTCCTGGGAGAGAAAGTTCCTCGCAGGGCATGCAAAGATGGCACAAAGCTAGATGTTTGGATGCGTGTTTGGGGAACTCCTGTTGCATATGCCCAACCCCCTAGCCTGGAAATACTTTGATCTATGGCAGGGGTCTTCAAACTTGGGCCTTTTATGACTTGTGGACTTCAATTCCCGGAACTGCTCAGCCAGTGTGCCTGGCTGAGGAATTCAGAGAGTTGAAGTCCACAAGTCATAAAAGGGCCAAGTTTGAAGACCCCGATCTATGGTATCACACAATGTTCCTCTCAGCCTTCTGCAAAGCTAGTTTTGATGGAGAAGGCCAAGATGAGACATGAAGCAGAACAGGGCTTTTTTTGTCATAGAACGCCCAGAACAGAGTTCCGGCACCTTTTTTGGATGGAACCTTGTAGGGTAGGCAAGGCGGGTTGTATGACATGTGTGAGTTCTGGCACCTTTTTTTTTTTTAAAAAAAAGCACTGAAGCAGAACAATACAAAACAACTTCATTTGCTTCAAATGAAGGGGACCACTCATGGCATGGCTTCAGTGTGGTATCTTTTTTGAATCGTTGTCAAAATGAAGGACTCCTTCAAAGACTTGCCCAGTGCTATTAATAACATTCAATCTGATAAACATAATCGTCTCTCCTTTTGACAGAATCAACTTAAAACAAAAGTGTAAGCAATCTTATGCTTTATTTAGGATTTCTAAAAGGCATTTAGTTGATTAATTAATCAGTTCAGAGCTATGAGATTTTATTTTTGCAATGTATCATTCGAAGGTGAGCATAACAGAGCCTACAATCATGGACAGAAGTCAATTTTCCTAATTTCTAAATGGATACAAAAGCTGGCTCAAATTATGAACTGTTCATAATGGCTGTGAATGTCTTACTCCTTCAGTAGTAATGTGACAAGAGCTGAAGTTATGGGACTTCAAAGACTTAAATAGCCCCCTGAAATTAATGCTCAATTAGACAAAAGTTATGCTCAGTAGATCTCATGGAAGTAAGTACTCATTATTTATTAACTTAACACGGGAAGAAGGATACGTGTATGTTTTTTAAATACATTCATCCAGCAGTTGTGATTTGGTAGCAATACCCATTTTCTCTGTTACACTATTTAAAACTACACTTACATGGTTTGATGCAATGTGCAAGCAAAGTAAAAAATAGATGAAACAGAGTTGAGAAGACATGAGATGGAGAATCATTTTTCTGACAACTGACTACAACATGAGTCTTTGGAGAAGGGCGGGATATAAATGGAATTAAAATAAAATAAATAAATAAAAAAAATAAAGTTAGGTTCTCCTTATTTGTTAATATCTTGACAAATACAAGGAATCATTTAATTAGTTAGATATACACTATGTTGTCACACATAAAGGCACAATTTTGATTATGAAAAAGTCAGTTGCATATTATGACAAATTCTAAAGTGAAAATGGCAAAAACAAAACATTTAATATAATAGAATTGAAGACAGATTATTTGTGACTGAAGAGATTTAGATACAATAACCATTGATGTACATTGATACTAATAAAATTACTGACTAAATGAAATTCAAAAGTTTGTTTAGTTGGAATACAAGTATAGTTATGCTCAGGTTTTTTTTGAAAGACAACTATGATGAAGCTGTTCAATCTAGAATATCATGTACTTTCTAAGTATCCAACTTTCAAACTTTATATTTGATTATTATTTTATGGATTGGACCAAAAATGAAGGCTTTACTGAAAAGCAGGAAGGATAACAACAACAACAACAACAACAACAACAACAACAACAACAACAACAACAACAACAATAAGTTAGAAGGGACCTTGGAGATCTTCTAGTCCAACCCCCTTCTCAGGCAGGAAACCCTATACCATTTCAGACAAATGTTTGTCCAGTCTCTTCTTAAAAACTTCCAGTGTTGGTGTTTTTACTGCCACTCCCAGCACCTATCCATTTATAATATTCTTTCTTGAGATAACACACAGGCATTAAGAGCAGTAGATATTGCTAGCTATGCCTTCCATAAATTTGTCTGGAAACCTTCTAAAACCAGCAAAATGAGTTATCGCTGTTACTTCTGAGGGTAACAAAGTTCTTATCTGCCCTTAATTGCCCTGCCTTTAATCAGCTAAACACTTTACTAGCATTTTTCACAATACATGATTTTATATCTCAATCCTAGCTCCCCCCCCTTTTTATTTTTTTCTAAACTAAAAGTCACTTCTCTTCCTTTATTAGGAGAGTTTTATGAATGCCTGTTTGCCCCCATTTGCAGCATTACAATTTCCTTTTTGAGATGCAGTGACCAGGAGTACCTAATCTTTAATTATTATGTATTTATTTTAATCCAGATTATGGGTTTGGGGAATTGTGCATCACTCTGAGTCAGTTGATTGCAGTGGCCTATAATCCTCTTAAGGAAGTAAATAAAGAAATAAATATTTCCAGTATCACTGGATAAGGATGTCATGATATTGGTAATAAGTTTTAGTTTGGAATTCACTCTCTTTGTGGTGACACACTTGGCCCCAATATATTGAATAATCTACTTTTTCTTTGTATTAATTGCTTATTCTGTTATAATAAATAGATATGTTTTGCCTAGAATAACCTTTAAAGATAGAAAAGCCCTATGACCGTTATATTTCTATCGTAGCTATCCTTCAAGAGTTAAGCATGTGGTCTTACCAAGACCATCTATCAAGTATCACAAACTGAATATTGATTTGAATCCCAGCTTTCTGAATCTGTATACAACACTTATACCAAAGCACTTGTTTTTCTTGTATCTACCAGTATTCAAAATTCAACTTTTTGCAGCGAACATAGCTGTGAATTTTGAGGAGTTTATAACCAGCAATGAGAGCTAGCTTGTTAATCACTAAGAGGCTAAAACCTCACATGAGATGCACTGGAGAGGCATATGCAAAGTTTTGGATTAGGAGGAGCTCTAAACTGTAAAGAGATTAAGATTGGCAAAAGCATTTGTTGAGGGTGACACATAGTGTCACTAACAGCAAATAAAGCTTCCTAATTGTAATAAACCAGTACAAGTTTCCTCATCTATCCTCAAATCCAAATATGCATGGAGGTATATTTCTAACAGAATATATTTAAATTACTTCTCTTTCATTGTCTTTCCTTGTCCTCCAGAGGACATTTTACCAATCCTGCATTGTGTACCAGCAACAATATTTCTTTGTAAGCGTGGAAGAGTCTTTGTGTTCCACCATAAAGAAAATCTCAACTACAACTTTCCGCAACCTTCCTGCCCTCCCCACTCTCACACCCGCACACAAAGACCCTCCTTAATTGTACCACGATTAGGCTGCCCTTCAACTCCTACTCAAATGAGGACAACGCTAGTTCTGTATTTCATGGGATAACAATTTATGAGCAATTAAAAATGAAAAGACACAAAGCATTCATCACAGCAGCAGCGAGACAGGCAGAGAAGGTCAAAGGTTCCCACAATGAAGTGTGCACAATATATTTTTATTTCTGTTTCACTAAGAAGGAAAGAGGGTTAGCTAAAAATTATGGTTTACCATCCCTGGTTCAAAAGAGGTGCACTTAATCTTTCAAGACAGGCCATTTTTGGACAGATGGGTGATGAAAGTATGATCACCTACACAGGGATAATAAATATAGAGAAAAGGTTCCGGGTAATATTGGAAAATTCCAAATAATTAGAAAAAGCAAAACAAAACAAATGAATAAATATTAGCCTACTACAATGATTGAAACGAACTCTAGGCTAGGAATTCCCAAGTTCAAATCCTGCCTTAGCCATGAATTCACTAGGGATCTGTGATTAAGTCATTGTTTCTCATATTCTCTTTAGCAATATGAAGACAATACTACAACAGTACGATAAACTTGACTTTGGTATGGTAAGCCCCCCCATTGCTTTTCTGAAAGGACCTAAAAATATGATTTTGCCAGTGTGCCTGGGGACCACAAATGGAGACAGAGCCAATCAAGTGGCTGATTTGATTGGGTTGTTGCTGCCATGGGTGTTTGGGTGTTTTTTAAAAAAAGGGATTTAATCATGTGATGGAATTTTAAAATTTTGTAAGCCCTTCGGAGTTACTTACAGTATGTATGTATAAATTGAGTGGCTTTATCAATTTGTTTAATAAATAAGTAATACATGATTTGGATCAAGGCTCTTTCTATAATTATATAGAATAGTTTCAAGATGGCGGCACCTGGAATGGCTGCGGCTGCATTGACTCTTGAAGGCGAATAGTTTTGGGAGGGATAGTAAGGGCTATAGGCCACATGATCAGGAAGATTTTAATGTGTTTGAGCAACATGGTGGAACTAAGGTAACATACGACATACAACCGACAATCTTTGCTGGCCTGGCAAGTTTCTAGTTGTTTTGGAACTGTTGGTGAGACTGTTAAAAGTCGTTGGCGCTGTTTGAATTTGTTCTACCAGCAGCAAGATCTGACTGCTGGCCCAGTGATGAATTCTACTGCAAATCAGGGCTGTTTCCAGAGGAGGCAGAGGAAGAGAGGACCTGGAGCTTATGGAGCGAAGGAACTGGATGAGGCTGTCGGCAGGCCCAGAGGAAGAGAGAGAGAGGCTTTTGGAGGAGTTGGTGGTGGCGGCAGCAGCGTGCTCCAGGGGTGAAAAGAAGCAAGGCCTCTTAAAGGAAAAGGAAGAGTCAGGATCAGAAAAAGGAAAGAAGGCGAAGTTGTCAGAATACAAGTGAATTTGAGGGCTAATCCACATGGAGCCCCATTTCCATCTGTCCTGTTTGCCATCATTCACTCCCTAGAGACTAAAATGGACAATGTGAAATTTGAGCGGGTCCCGAACAAGAAGTATATATCGGAGGTGGTGACCCTTTGAGAGCTGTATGCAACGAAATTTCATTTTGATGTATGCCGATTGGTGTACATTCAAAGTGACAATAAAGTTATCATCATAAAGTTATCATCATCATATAGAATTCTGGTTTGTGGGGATGTAGATTGCATTTAATGTTGGTTGCAGGATTCCTTAAATTCCATTCAAATATCTCCTTCGAATTAAATTCATAACATTGGAGCTCCATCTGCAAAGAAGCTCATTCTGAACTTCACATATCTTTGCATTGAACATTAAATCTGTCTTAGAAGAAACCATAGCAGCAAAGGCTTGCCTGTTGCAAATGATAGCTGCTTAAGTCTAGCCAAGCATATTGTGAGACTTACCTCTGTGATGATAGATAGAAGAACTTTAGGAATTCCACATTTAAATCTCGGTCCTCGGTTTTTACTCATTTTGCCAATGGATACAGTATATCTTATCCCAAAAAGGAGATCTTTTCTTGCAAGTGGGCCTTGCAGAATTTGCATATTTTACAATTCTGTTCCTCAGGCTAGAGTAGAATTGTCCTCTTTAAATACCTGAAACGCATGACTATAGGGCTTTGGGAAAATCCTGAAGATTCATTTATTTTTTACTGGCTTTAATCTAACTATATTTTACAGAATAGTTGATATTGTTTTAATTGCATTTGCCTTTTGATTTGGGTAAAAGGTCTGTTTTAATATTATTCAGATCTTTATTCTTACATTTATTGCTGTATTACTTCTGTATATAATATTTATATATTAGAGCATATGTTGAGTATAATTTGATAATGGTTTGCTTTAGCTGAGGAATTGTCCAAAGGGAAACATGCTGGTTCAGGAATTCTGGGAGTTGAAGCCCATGAGTCTTAGCTACTGCTAAGCTTGTAAGCCGCCCTGAGTCTTCGGAGAAGGGCGGGATATAAATGGAATTAAAATAAAATAAAATAAATAAAAAAGAGCCAAGGTTGCCTACCCCTGATCTAGAGGAAAGACTTTGACAGACAATTAGATGAACAATGCTGCAAAGATATATAGAAGAATGATTGGCAAATCCAAATTATTGTCAGTGCCAAAGAAAGTTCTGCTAAATTATCCTTTAGGTGATACAGATAGTCCTCGACTTACAACCAAACTGAGCCCTATTGGGTATGTGAGACATTTGTTAAAGGAATTTTGACTCATTTTATGACCTTTCTTGCCACAGTTGTTAAGTAAATCACTCCAGTTGTTAAGTTAGTGACATGGTTGTTAAGTGAATCTGGCTTCCCCACTGACTTTGCTTGCCAGAAGGTCGCAAAAGGTAATCACATGACCCCCAGGACACTGCAACTGTCATAACCAGGAGTCAGTTGCCAGGCATCTGAATTTTGATCACGGGAACATGGGGATACTGCAATAGTCATAGGTGTGAAAAATGGACATAAGCCACTTTTTTTCAGTGCCATTGTAACTTTGATTGGTCATTAAATGAGTTGTTGTAAGTCAAGGGCTACTGGCACGTTAGGGTCAGACAGCCTGCAATATCCTGTGGATTAGAGAAGGGATTTTTTTCATTTCACAGTTAAGCACTGCATTTAGTAGAAATATTGTAATTTAGGCTTGATCGTAAATCAGAAACCTGTGCAGATCTTTCAAACATGTTGTTGTATACCTGTGGCTAATATACCCCAGTGACTGCATTCTGTTCTAAAACATGCTTTTGGGTACAGAGAATATTATACCACAATCAAGCTGTGAGGCTATCGCAGTGGTGGGATTCAAATATGTGAACAACTGGTTCTCTGTGTGGATGCCGCTTCCGGAAGTCCATTCTGGGCCTGGGCAACAAAAAATTAGCTACTGGTTCTGCCGAAGTGGTGCAAACCAGCTGAATCCCACTACTGGCTATAGGTAGGTGGGAAACGGTGCATAAACTATCTTTGTCAAGAGATAGCTACAGCTAGCATATTGAAGGAGACAAAAGGTGCATTTTTTCACTCTGGCCTCCAATGATTGGGATGACTCTCTGAACCCTTTTAGCTCCATTTAGAACAAGCAAACCACCCACTTCCTAGAACTTGAAACTTTCTGCCAACTCTCAAAGGTGCTTTTTTAACAGGCGGTGTAATGTATTGGGTTTTTGTCTCACTAAAGAGTATCATGTGGAGTTAATTGCTGGAAGGTTGTTTAAGCAAGGAAGCTGGCTAACAGCTCCCAGCTCCTCAGACAACCTGTCTCCAGCGCTGCCATTGGCTGCTTCCAAGGCGGCAATAGGTTGCTTTAAACCTATTGGCCACCACCTAGAGGCCAGGGTATAAATAGCTGCATTCGCAGCCCTGTTTCTCAGTTCAGTTCCTATAAGCTAATAAAGAATAATTCTTGCTGAACTCACTCACCTCGTCTCATCACTCAAGCAATGAATCCAGTATATAACACTGGTGATGAAGGTGGGATCCTCCTTCTCCAACAGAGCTGAGAGTCACTAGGGGAGAGGCCAAACGTGCCTGGTGGGAAAAGCAATCCCCCCCTATGGTCGGCCTAGCACAGGCACGCTAGCGACCACACGCCCAGAGAACCAGTCCCTGGGCATACGGAGGAGCAGGATAAGAAGACATCAAGCCCCAGCCGTGAAGACCAGCAGAAATGGCAAAGGTCAGAAAGCTGGAAGAATTTGATACAGCTCACCTGGAAAGATGGTCTTCATATCTATCCAGGGTTGAGAACTATCTATGCACAAATCAAGTCGCCGAGGACGGCCTGAAGGCCGCTACGCTCCTGTGTGTCTGTGGCCCAGCCACATTTGACTTCGTGGAAAACTTGTTCGCACCAACGCCATTGGAGTCCGTAACTTGAAGAAACGGCTTGGCGACCATTTCCAGCCCAAGCTGTCAGTAATCGCTTGGCGCCACCCATTCGAACAGAGGGTTCAGCAACAAGGTGAAACAGCATCTGAATTCATCACAGCATTGAGGCAGGCCATACGCCTGTGCCAGTTCTCCAATGTAGAGGAGAGGCTCCAAGACCGGCTTGTCTGCGGTCTCCAAAATTGAGAGTTACATCAAAAACTCTTCGCCAAAGAGACTCTGTCATTCCCAGATGCACTGAAAGAGATCATGGAGGACAAAGCCACCGAGGGGGCTGTACGAGCCATGTGGCCTGCCAAAACAGCACAGCACGAGGAAGCCGTCCACCATGAGGACACCGAACATGCAGAAGACCCTGAACACAACACGGAAGTTGACAAGCTACAAAGGCACAACGACCAACAGTGTCACAGCGACAAGCAACAAGGGGCAACTTACAAGGCAGATCCTTCCTTAGGTGCCCAGGGTTTGGTGGCTGCCACAAATGCATGGACTGTAGGTTCCAGACAGCCATGTGCCGGGCCTGTGGGAAGACCGGCCACATCACATCCATCTGCAGAGTTCACCAGAGAGACCGGCAATCAAATTGCCAGTCGGACATTCCAATTAGGAGACGTACCCGGGCCCTGGGGCAGTATTGCTCCAGCCGCAGAAGCATTTGCCACAAGGGAGCTCACCACCCTATTAAGCTGAAGTTTAGACTTCAGGTGGAACTGCAAGGGGTCCCTTGCAAGATGGAGCTGGACACCGGCTAAGCTGTATCCATTATATCACTTGAGACATTTAATTTCATCTGCAAACGCAGCAAGAGATGGGCCACACTGAGGCCATCTGACATTATACTGACCGACTTCCAGAATGCCAGAGTCACAGTCAAGCGTGAGGCCACACTGGCCGTCAAATTTAAGGGGTTTTCTGGGCACCTGGATGTTGTCATAGTAGGGGGTCAGTGAACGAGCCTGATCGGGCTTGACTGGTTAGATGCACTAGGCATCCAAGTAACCAGAATCAACCGGACGCAAGTCGCAAGTCTGGCAACAGTATGTGAGGAATTCGCAAATGTGTTTGACTCAGGTCTGGGGATGTACACGGGGCTGCCAATAACATTTAAATTAGATCCTACTGTAGTGCCAGGCAGGATTAAACCTCATAGGGTGCCATTTGCTCTTAAACACAAGATAGATGCTGAGTTAGATAAACTCGTAGAACAGGGAACACTTCAGCCCATAGATGGGGTGAATGGGAGACCCCAATCATCACACCACTAAAAGCTAATGGGGACGTCAGAATCTGTGCCGATTACAAATGCACAATTAATCGTGCACTCAAACAGCATGCGTACCTGGAACCAGTAGTAAGCAACATCCTGGTATCCTTGCAAGGTGGTACAATTTTTGCAAAATTAGATTTGGCTCAGGCCTACCAACAGCTTCTTGTAGACAAGGCCACAGCTGCGGCACAGACAATTGTAACCCACAGGGGAGCATTTAAAGTAAAACGCCTGCAATTTGGGGTCAGCGTAGCCCCTGGCATTTTTCAAGGCATTATGGAGCAAATGCTCAAGGGCATTCTGGGGGTTTGCCCCTATTTTGATGATGTGCTTATCGCCGGTGAGTCCACTGAGGTGCTGGTAAGGAAGCTCAGAGCCATCCTTCAAAGGCTGAGCGAAGCAGGCCTCAAGCTGCTGCCGGCGTCAACTTCCCTCCGCCCAGTGCGTTCCCACAGAGAGGGCCTTCTCAGGGTGCCACCGGTCAGAGAATGTCGGCTGGTGGCCCCCAGGGGGAGGGCCTTCTCTGTGGGCGCCCCGGCTTTATGGAATCAGCTGCCGGTTGAGCTCCGGATGGCACCTGACCTTCGCTCCTTCCGACACGGTCTGAAGACCCATCTATTTGAACAAGCCGGCCTGGCCTGATGGGGTACGTGTTGGGGTTTTTATTGTGGATTTTTATATTACTATTTATTGTTTTAGCTCGGGCTCCTATTTAATTCTTTTTTAATTTTTGTACTCTGTATTTTTATGTGCCCTGTTCACTGCCCTGAGTCCTTCGGGAGAAGGGCGGTATACAAATATAATAATTAAAATTAAAAAAAAAATAAGTGTAGTATTGGAGTCCCTTTAACTGAGTTCTTGAGTTTCTGTATCGATGCTGATGGCATCCACCCTGCTGAGTCAAAAGTGAAAGTCATTCAGATGGCACCCAGCCCCAAAACGAAGGGAGAGCGTCAAGCATTCCTAGGCCTCCTAAATTTTACCATGCGTTCCTTCCTAACAAGGCCACAGTGGCAGAGCCGTTACACTGGCTCTTGGACAAAAATACTGCGTGGAAGTGGACTAGTGTTCACGAAAGCAGCTTTCAGGAATTGAAGGCTCTACTGTCCGTCAGTTCCATGATCACTCACTTTAAGGAATCGATGCCGGTATGCCTTGTGTGTGACGCGTCCCCATACGGGGTGGGGGCTGTCCTAAGTCACTTGGAGAGCGATGGGACTCACGTCCTGATTGCTTTTTATTCCAGGACACTGTCCTCTGCAGAGCATAATTACGCACAAATTGATAAGGAGACATTGGCCATAGCAGCTGGAGTAAAAAAAATCCATGACTACTTATACGGTAGGGACTTCACGGTCTTCACAGACCATTAACTGCTATTGGGGTTATTCACTACAGACAGACAGACACCCCACATCTTATCCCCTAGAATGTTCAGATGGTCCATTTTTTTATCGGCTTACAGCTTTAAGCTAATTCACAAACCCAGCAAGCATATGGGCCATGCAGATGGCCTGAGCAGGCTTCCACTGCCTCATATCAAACCAGATCCAGCCCCAGTGGCCCATGTTTTGTCCATTCAGGACTTGCCAGAGTTCCCCCTCCATGCGGGGGACATAGCCGCAGAAACGACGGCAGACAAGACTTTAAGCAGAGTGCTATCTTGGGTCCACACAGGGTGGCTAGGCAAAAGCCCGAGTCCTGAGTTCCAGAGCTACTTCACAAGGAGACACAAGCTCTCAGCTCATAAGGGTTGTATTCTATGGGGGAACAGGGTCATTGTTCCCACCTCATTAAGGGACAGGGTATTGCAATCGCTTCATGAAGGTCATCTGGATATTGTTCACATGAAAGCTTTGGCACGAAGCTATTTATGGTGGCCAGGATTAGATAAAGCCATTGAAGCTCAAGTACACGGGTGTTACACATGTCAGCAGTCTAGGCCTGAAATGCTGCACGCTCCTGTGCATAGATGGGAGGAGACACACCCCCCCTAGTCGAGGATTCATACAGACTTCGCTGGGCCCTTTCAGGGACAGTTATTTCTTATAGTGGTCAACAGCCACTCTAAATGGCTGGAAGTTATACCAATCACAAATATGACTACTGCTAGGACCATCCAGGTGCTTAGGAAACTCTTTGCAATGCATGGGCTACCGGATGTCATAGTGTCCAATAATGGGGCCCAATTTACTGCGGCAGAATTTCAGGCTTTCCTGAGGGCAAACCTCATTAGGCATGCGACATCGGCTCCATTTCATCCATCTAGTAATGGGCAAGCTGAAAGAATGGTGCACACCATAAAAGAATCACTAAAGTGCATAGTGAATGGGGATTGGCACCACAGACTGGCCGACTTTTTGCTCTGCCAACATTCCACACCGTGCACGGCAATGGGCAAAAGCCCAGCAGAGCTGCTCTGGGGGAGGCGACTAATCACGAAACTGGACAGGTTGCACCAGACCAGGTGGTGCAAGTGGGTGACAGGGTGTGGGCCCAGAACTATGGACATGGGAACTTGTCGGTGCCAGGGATAATCACCAAAATGTTGGGCCCTCTCTCATACGAAGTGGGCCTAGAGGGCAGGTGAGTCATTCGTTGCCATATCGATGCGCTTAGGAAGCGTTTTCCAGAACGGCCACAAAGCGAGGACTTCATCACAGGTCCCATCCACAGACCTCAAACTGACAGCCAGGCCGATCAATCCATATGCTCTGAGTTCCCAAGCAGTCAGAGCAACGGGGAGGTGCTCATAGAGGAGCAAAGCCCGGGAGTGCAACATGGGGCTCCTGACAGAGAAAGTCAACCAGAACACTACAGCCGCTGTTCTAACTCTGCAGACAGATTAGACTCTGGGGTGGGCTGACTGGGAATGGCCAGCCAGAGAATTCCAAGTAAGCCAGACTTGCTTGAACTTATGCACCTTGGTCTACCTAGCCTGGTGGGCAAGCTGGTAGACCGGGGAGTGCCTGGCTCTCCCAGGCATTCCACAAGGGTTCGCAAGCCTCCTGCGTATTTGCAAGATTTTGTTCCAAAATAACTAAGCTATAATGTACGTGTCATTGAATTGCTGATAGCCAGGAGAGCCTCTGTATTAGCAACGGAAAAAGGTGTACTTTTGCATACTTCTTTTTGTATCTCTGTAAAACTTGTAATTGCTGTAATCATCCCTTTTGTTGTTATAATGTGTGTACATTCTAGGGGGGAGGGGTGTAATGTATTGGGTTTTTGTCTCACTAAAGAGTATCACATGGGGTTAATTGCTGGAAGGTTGTTTAAGCAGGGAAGCTGGCTAACGGCTCCCAGCTCCTCAGACAACCTGTCTCCAGCACCGCCATTGGCTGCTTCCAAGGTGGCAATAGGTTGCTTTAAACCTATTGGCCGCCGCCTAGAGGCCAGGGTATAAATAGCTGCATTCGCAGCCCTGTTTCTCAGTTCAGTTCCTGTAAGCTATTAAAGAATGATTCTTGCTGAACTCACTCACCTCGTCTCGTCAATCAAGCAATGAACCCAGTATATAACAGGCACCTGGACTGTTTTTTCCTTGAGGAGGAAGGAGAAGAGGTTTGGCTTTTCATCTAAGAAGCTTCATCAGTTGGGACTGCATGTTTGGGGGGTGGGAAATGGAAGATTAGGCTCTGACAGGATGATGTCTCTCTGTGTGGGGGGAGATGGAAGGATTATATTTCTTTTCAGTCATCTGATCACTAGCATCACCCTCCACCCCCCACCCCACCCCCAGAATCCAGGCACAACTAATGAAGCTTCTTCTTCCTCAAGGAAAAAACACCACCTTTGAGACAGCTATGATCTGGATGACTGAGATTCTCCAAAGATATTTATGCCCCCATCTTATGAAGATTGTGTCCCGGCTTCCTAGCTACCTGTTGAATCTAGCCCAGAATCTCTGTAGTTGCTCCCAAAGCCTCATATCTGAATACTAAGGACATGTCTCATTTTTACTGAGTTTTTTTTAAGGTGCCTGATGTAATTTGTAATTGACAACAGGGCTATAGCATTAAAATGGAAATATTCACCAGAAGCTACTGGTTTATGCTGTGCTGGATTAGCTAATGGGTCAATGACTCATGAAGCAATCAATGATCACAACCCCTGCCATTTAAGGAGACTTCACAATTGCACAGCCCTATTTCAACCATTGATTGAATTCACTTAAACTCACTTTGTCTGCAAGCACTTAATTAAATATTATTTGATTCATATTACAATTTTATTTTACTTACAGTCAATCTTTATTAATTTTTTAAATTTATCTTTGCATACCACAGTCTACTCAGTCAATTATCAGATGGTATGCTGTAATGTTTAATATCCCAAGGACAATAATGACACAGGCCACTTTTCTAAATGCAAAAGTAGCAATGGTACCAACTGTCCAATTCTTGGGTATGTCAGATTACTTGATTCTAGATGTTTTGTTATAACTATTCGTTCAAAAAGAGTCAGTAGAAAAAAATTATAGAGGATTGTATAATTTTACACACCTGTGAGTGAATCCTTTTGAACTCAGTGAGATCTATTTATAGACAGAAAAGTAAGTTTACTTCCTTTCTCCAGGGCCAGTTGGTGTTGGTTGGGCCCTCCTTTACGGGGAGCCACAGGTTCTGCTCTCTCTGTCTTCTTTTTCAATATCTATGTCAGATCACTGGGCAAAGTCATCTGCTGTTTAGGGATCTGATCTCATCACACCAGGCTAGTCAACTGAGGCCGTTGAGGTTCTGTCCCAGTGCCTGGAGTCTGTGTGAGTTATGATGGGAGGAATCATCTCTGGCTCAATCCTACCAAGATGGAATATCCATTGGTGTTTGACCTTGGATGGGGCTGACTTTTCTATTCAAGAGTGGTATGCAACCTGGGGTGGAGAGATGGTGTCTTCCTGGATTCATAGCTCCTCATCAATTAGCAGGTGGGAGCTGTGGTCAAGAAGGCTTTTGAAAACCTGGTGTGCCTTTTGTACCCTTTCCTATATGGGACATCCTTTAGATAGCCACTCTCACCTGCTCACCTCATAGCTTGACTACTGCAATATGCTCTACATGGGCCTGCCTTTCAACCACAGCTGGATGCTTCCACTGCTCCAGGCTGCGGTGGTGAGGGCAGTGATAGCTGTGGCTCAGTATGCCCATGTAACATCTGCTTTGTGAAATGTATTGGGTTCTGGGAGTGATTCAAGATTGATATCTATAAAGTCCTACATGGCCTAGGGCAGGGGTAGGCAACCTTGGCTCTTTTATGACTCATGGACTTGAACTCCCAGACTTCATGGAGTTGAAGTCCATGAGTCATAAAAGAGCCAAGGTTGCCTACCCCTGGCCTAGGGCCTGGTTAACTGAGGAATCATTTGTCTGCCATGGTATTTCCCAAGCTGACTCAATTTGGTACAATGGGAGCGCTCTGTGTCCCTTTGATTAAATAATGTCATCTTTGGGATTCTGTAAGCACACTTGCTCTGTAGTAACACTTATCCTGTGGATTGAGGTTCTCCCTGAAGTCTGAATTTCTCCCACCATGCTGATGCTTTGAAGCCTTGGTCTTTGCCCAGGCTTTTCATGAGGGAGAAAAAATCCTTTTGGATTGGATGGATTTGTTCCATTTTTGCTCCTGCTAATTTTTGCCATCCTTGCCATCCTCTTATTCTTTTACTTTTGTCTACTGTTATATTTTTCTCTTGTGCTTGGTGTTTTTTACTTATGAGTTGCCCAGAGCTAATAATAAAAACAACTTACTTTTTAAAGAAAATTTTTAAACTTTTGACTATAAAGTTGATGTTAGAACAGTTTCTGCATCATTCAGCACAACTTATTTATGGGCTCTCCACAGGACAATTGGGTAGCTGTGCTATCCTTTTCTTATATCTGCTATTAAAAAAAAAGAAATGCAGCAAAAATATTTCAATATATATATATTGCAATGGAACTTTAAGGCTAAATGGCTGAATCTTGAAATCACATATTGCCCTATTTGCATAACCAACTGAAAATGACTGAACTAGAAAAAAGAGAATGAAAATAATATGACAGGAAACCAGTTTTGTAAACCATTGATTATCCTGTAGTAATTTTAGAATGAAAAGATACATGATACAGAAGACATTTTTTTAAAAAAATTTAGGATAGCATAACATGCAAAAATATGCACAGTGTATTTTTTTTAAAATCAGGGTAACTTCACAGTATTATTCTTCCTGGAACTTTCTTCCAACATTTGGAAAAATCTGTTTTAGATATCATTACGACACAAAAGTATAGCTGCATTCACGGAGCTTCTGATGTTCAAAATGACTCAGGTCCTTCTTACATTATATTTATTGTGTTCTGCAAGCAACCTATGTGCAGTTTTTCCTCTCTCTTTAAATCCTGCATTAGTTTTCTGTTGGTTTGAGAGCTGCAATTTGATCAAAAAAGATTAAACAAATCAGCAAGTTCTAATCGGAAGCCATTATGACAACTTTTTCTGCTCAAATGACTTAGCAGAATCTATCTGCTAACTTAAATGCAAACAATCACAGGCTTCCAAACTAATTACAGAGTAGAAGGGGTACAAGAGTTGACAGCTATCATTACTAGAAAAAAGATGGAATTTATTATGCAAATTGATTGAGCATTCTATCTAATTGAAATAGTATATTAAGAAGGGTAACTCAAGCACTGATCCCTACATATAGATACACCAACAAGCTTAGGAAACTGCTTTACTTTGATGCTGTCTAAGCACTGTTTACTCTGAGCTCAGTATTAGTCTGAGCTTCATATAAAGCCACATGTAGCACTAATGATGTTACCTAGTTTTGGTAATGAAACATCTGCAAGAAAACAACCAAGATCAGAGAGCACCAAGGATCCCTCACATGTAACATCTATTTATTTGATTGGGATTAGAATGATAGTGATGATGTATGAATACATCCGAAGAAATATGTGTTTTATATTCAACATTTAAGATGTAGTTTGTTGCCAATTTATAGATGTTACTTGTATTAGTGGTTACTGTTTTGATTAAAATCTAGAATTCTAGCTGATGAAGAATTCCAAATCCATCATTGCAGCTCATCCCTGGGCATTATTTGTTTGAATCTGCTCAGAGTTTAGGTATATTGGTAGAAAAAAATAGATCAGGAATTTCAAAATGATTCATAATTATTTCTACAAAAAGACTGGCATATTTCATACTTAGTAAAAAAAACATGGTTGCAACAAATCCTGAGTTAATGTGCATCCTGACTAGTACTTTTTGCACTCATGGACTAGCCAATATTCTTTTTCTTTCTCAGTTAATAGCAATATTTAATTTGTATGAAAAGCTTACTCTTTTTTTTATTAAAAAGTTTTACAATACATTTTATCCCCAACAAACAAACAAAAAAACCCCTCCCAACCCCCTCCCCTCCCACCCTCTTCCCCCTCCCCAACCCTCCCCAACCCCTCCCTCCCTTTCCCCTCCCCCTCCACTTCCCAGAGCAAAATACAGGGTTTAAAAATACAAACAATCATAATCTAATTTACGCAAACAATCCTAAACTATTTAAACTATCGCACTTTAACTCATATAGATAAACTCCAAACATATATATATATATATATATATATATATATATATATATATATATATATATATATATATATATATATATATATATATATATATATATATATATATATATATATATATATATATCATATCAATAATTATTCAAATACAAAATAATACTTTTCAATCTAATACCCAATAAAAACAATCACAAATAAAACAATTTATATCAATTTTCTAACACTATTCTTCTTTCCAACTGGGCTTTAAATTCATATTATCCTAATATATTATACAACTTAAAATACCATAGATTGCTTTCCAAACTTAAATTTTTTTTATATAATCACGTCGTTCTTATATTTTCTATTACCTACTCCAATATTACCCATAAAAATATTACAAATTAGCTTCAATCACAAATAACACAATTTATATCAATTTTATAAAACTATTCTTCTATCCAACTAGGCTTTAAATTCATACTAAGACCAGATTTATACAACCTTCCCTTTTCCTAATGTATTATACAACTTAAAATACCATACATTACCTTCCAAACTTAAATTTTTTTATACAATCACATCATTCTTATATTTTCTATTACCTGTTTCCTTATTACCCATAAAAAAAGAAAAATTACAAGTTAACTTCATCTATAATTTTTCCCAAAATTACACCTAAGCATATCACAAAATACATACCTAACACACAATATCCACCTTCTTAGCACACCGTAACTATACATACCATCCAAATAACAAATCATAACCTACAGAATATCAGTAAACACTACTACAAATCTTCCCAATTAAATTTTCATAATCATCTTAAAACTAAAGCAACATAAAATATTACATAATTATTTTATAAGGGTGAAAAATATATCCCCAAATATTTAGTCCTTCTAACAATTCCAATTCCCATAATCCTTATTACATTATTATCTCCTGCAGTTATGCAACTAAATCTTCAGGCTTGATTCATTCGTCCAGAAGCAGCACGCCTCTTCCAATTTCTAGCCTTCTCCCGTGGTACTGAAATTTGACCCACTCCTGTAGCTTTCACATCTGTCTGCATTAACCCTTCAGCATCTTGTAGATTCTCTCTGGAACGTTGAGACTCTCTCTCACCTTTTTTCTTTGTAGATTCCAAAAGTGGTGTGGGGACTGCTTTTAAAACATTACTGTAAAAGTCACGTGCCTGAATCACCGTAGTAAGACAGTGCCTCGTACCTTCATAGGTCACCACCATACCCACTGGTATCTGCCATCTAAACTTGATATCACGTCGTCTCAATTCTTGTGTCAAAAAAGCAAATTCCTTCCTTTTTCTTAAAATTCTTGCAGGGATCTCTTTTAAAATCAGAACTTTTTGCTCAGCAATTACAAAATCAATATTATAGGAGGCCTGGATAACTTCATTTCTAATCATTCTCTTTGTAAAATAAACCACCACATCTCTGGGTAATTTCCTTTGGCTTGCAATCCACGAATTAACACGAAGATTTTGTCTATATCTTCCATTATTTCATCTGCTGGTCGCCCCAACACCCCTTCCAAAGCCTCAGAAACCATTTTCTTCAAATTTTCCTTAGGATTTTCTTTTAGGCCTCTAATCCTTAATGCAAACTCCATCTGATAATACTGTGTCGAAATCAAATCATAATCAATTTTCTCTACCACATTCTCAGTTTCTATCATTTTGGCTTCCAGTCTAATATCATTTTGAGCAAGATCTTCCACTTTTTCCTCCAAATTCTCAATGCATTTAACCACGCTTTGCATTGCAGATGCGATGTCTGCTCTCATTTCTGTTAATTTCTCTGTAAACTTCTCCTCCAACTTTTTCTCCATTATCTCAACAAATTGTTGCATTTGCTTTTCCATAGTCTCTTGGAGCAGATTCTGCAAATCTTTTACTGTAAAAGCTGATGTACGGATGTAGGGGACAATAAAGTTTTCAGTGAAGACTGCTGCACCAAAGCAGGAACTTTAGAAGATATAGCCGCCATTTTCACCCACTATTGTTAGCTACGCACTTTCACTTATGAGCTCAGCACAGTCCATTGAGTTAAAGATCAAAACACCATCTTCACCAAAATCTCCTGCATCGCTCTGCCTGCGTCCTCGTTCTCAACAGCTCTTCCTTGCTAGCAGGGATGGTTGCGAACGCCCTGTTCTGCTCCAAAAAACCCGGAGCAGAGACGCCTCGCAGTCCGGAGCATGCCCAGGCTTCGGGGGGGCTCAATCCTTCAGCCGCCAGAACTCTAAGTTCTGGCGGCCCCGGAGAGCTCTACCCCTACCTGGGCGCTCACCCCCTCATCTTCTCCCGAGGTGGGGGCTTCCGAGCTACCGAAACAGCTGATCGGCGCTGTTTTCGGCGGCTCTATGGAGCCGCGAGGCTGACAGCCGAAGAATGGCTGCCTCCAGCGACGCCTTGCCATCCGGAAGTCGAAAAGCTTACTCTTGAATGTAAAAGTTACATACCAAAGCATACTCATAGCCAGCCAGCTCTGTGGTCTTTCCCTTCTGAAATAATGTAAATGTTTCACTGAACTGCTATTATGTTTCAAGCTTCATCTATATAATAATAATAATAATAATAATAATAATAATAATAATAATAATAATAATAATAATAATAATAATAATAATAATAATAATAATAATAATAATAATAATAATTATTATTATTATTATTATTATTATTATTATTATTATTATTATTATTATTATTTGGAAGGGACCTTGGAGGTCATCTAGTCCAACCTCAGGCAGGAAACCCTATACCATTTCAGGCAAATGGCTGTCCAGTCTCCTCTTACAAACTTCCAGTGTTGGAGCATTCACAGCTTCTGGAGGCAGGTTGTTCCACTGGTTAATTGTTCTAACTGTCAGGAAGTTTCTCCTTAGTTCTAGGTTGCTTCTCTCCTTGTGTAGTTTCCATCCGTTGCTTCTTGTCCTGCTTTCAGGTGCTTTGGAGAATAGCTTGACTCCCTTTTCTTTGTGGCAGCCCCTGAGATATTGGAACACTGCTATCATGTCACCCCCTCACCCTTCTCTTCATTAAACTACACATACCCAATTCCCGCAACCGTTCCCTATATGTTTTAGCCTCCAGTCCCCCAATTATCTTTGTTGCCCTTCTCTGTACACTTTCTAGAGTCTCGACATCTTTTTTACATTGTGGTGACCAACACTGGATGCAGTATTCCAAGTGTGGCCTTACCAAGGCATTGTAAAGTGGTATTAGTACTTCATGTGATCTTGATTCTATCCCTCTGTTAATGCAGCCTAGCACTGTGTTGGCTTTTTTGGCAGCTGCAGCACACTGCTGACTCATATTGAAGTGATTGTCTACTAGGACTCCGAGATCCCTCTCACAGTTACTACTATTGAGCAAGGTACCACCTATACTATACCTGTGCATTTGATTTTTCCTGCCTAAGTGTAGAACCTTACTTTTTTTCACCATTGAATTTCATTTTGTTAGATAGCACCCAGTGTTCTAGTCTGTCCAGATCCTCCTGTATCTTAAGCCTATCTTCTGGAGTATTGGCTATTCCTGCCAGCTTGGTGTCGTCTGCAAATTTGATGAGTTCCCCATCTATCCCCTCATCCAAACAGTTGATGAAGATGTTGAAGAGCACTGGGCCCAGAACAGAGCCCTGGGGCACCCCACTACACACTTCCTTCCATATAGATGCAGTTCCATTGAGGACCACACACTGAGTACGGCCTGTCAGCCAGCTACGAATCCATCTGGTGCTGATGCTATCTAACCCACATTTTTCTATCTTATCAAGTAGTAGGTTGTGATCTACTTTATCAAATGCCTTACTGAAGTCCAAGTAAATTATATCCACAGCATTTCTCTGGTCCACTAATTTTGTCACTTGGTCAAAGAATGCAATAAGATTTGTCTGGCATGATCTGTTTTTGACAAACCCATGTTGACTTTTAGTGATGACTTTGTTTGCATCTAGGTGTTCGCTGATTTGTTGTTTGATTATCTTTTCCAGAATCTTGCCAGGTATTGAGGTCAGGTTGACAGGTCTGTAGTTTCCTGGATCTATTTTTTCCCTTTTTTGAAGATGGGAACTACATCAGCTCTCTTCCAGTCCTCTGGTAGTTCCCCAGTGCTCCAGGATCTTTGAAAAATATAGTTCAGTGGTTCTGAGATCATGTCTGCCAGTTCCTTGAGAACTTTGGGGTGTAATCCATCTGGTCCTGGTGATTTGAACTCGTCTAGGCTGGACAGGTGCTCACTTACCATTTTCTTGCCTATCTTAACTTGCGTTTCTATTCTGTTTTTTATGGCACTGGTTTTGGTAGGTTGGACTGTTTTTTCCCTTTGTGTAAAGACAGATGGAAAAACGAGTTACCGTATATACTTGAGTATAAGCCGACTCGAGTATAAGCCGAGACCCCCAATTTTACCCCAAAAAACTGGTAAAAGTTATTGACTCGAGTATAAGCCGAGGCTGGGAAATGCAGCAGCTGGAGGCTGGATCCCCCGAAAGACGTCTCTGCTGAGATGAGAGAACGGGGTGGCAAGCCGCCGAGAGAATGGGGCGGTGGAGTGCTCTGCCGAGAGAATGGGGCGGCTTGCTGTTCTCTCGGTGCAGCACGGCAGAGGCTGGATCTCGCGAAAGAAGTCTCCGCTGAGCGAGAGAATGAGGCGTCTCAGCGCCCATTTTCTCGGCGAAGACTTCTTTCGGGGGATGCAGCTTCTGCCGCCCCTTTCTCTCAGCTGCCCAGTGGAACAGCTTGCCACCAGAAATCAAGAGTGCTCCATCACTGGAGGTTTTTAAGAAGAGACTGGACATTCACCTGTCTGAGATGGTATCGGTCAGTGGTGGCGAAACTTTTAGAGACCGAGTGCCCAAACCGCAAGCCAAAACCCACTTGTTTATCACAAAGTGCCAAGGCAGCATCGGCATTCTGGTGCCCTCGGGGGAGGGGACAGGGAGGCGCCTCTGAGTGCCGCCTCTGGCACGAAAAAAAGGGGGAGCAAAAAATGGGCCACCGTACCGCAAGGCACAAAAATGCCAACCGCCGCGCCGCAGGGTGCAGATACAAGGCACCGCACCACGTGAGAACGGGGCTGGGCTAGTGAGTATCACGCAGGCACTAGCCCCGCCCCCTTTGCAGCATGTGCCTGCTCGTGGCCCCGTGCGCGCATGCACGCATGTAAAATGCTTCCCCCTCCCTTTTCTTCCAGTCCACCAACCGACAAGGACCTGCTGCTGGCAGCGGTGGTGGCGCACGTGCCAACAGAGAGGGCTCTGAGTGCCACCTCTGGCAGGCGTGCCATAGGTTCACCACCACTGGTATAGGTCCTCCTGCTTGAGCAAGGGGCTAGACTAGAAGACCTCCAAGGTCCCTTCCAGCTCTATTCTATTCTATTCTATTCTATTCTATTCTATTCTATTCTATTCTATTCTATTCTATTCTATTCTATTCTATTCTATTCTATTCTATTCTATTCTATTCTATTCTATTCTATTCTATTCACTTTCTATATTTCTATTCTATTCTATTCTATTCACTTTCTATAATTCTATTCTATTCTATTCTATTCTATTCTATTCACTTTCTATATTTCTATTCTATTCTATTCTATTCTATTCTATTCTATTCTATTCTATTCTATTGACTTTCTATATTTCTATTCTATTCTATTCTATTCCATTCACTTTCTATATTTCTATTCTATTCTATTCTATTCACTTTCTATATTTCTATTCTATTCTATTCTATTCTATTCTATTCTATTCTATTCTATTCACTTTCTATATTTCTATTCTATTCTATTCTATTCCATTCACTTTCTATATTTCTATTCTATTCTATTCTATTCTATTCTATTCTATTCTATTCTATTCTATTCTATTCTATTCTATTCACTTTCTATATTTCTATTCTATTCTATTCTATTCTATTCTATTCTATTCTATTCTATTCTATTCTATTCTATTCTATTCACTTTCTATATTTCTATTCTATTCTATTCTATTCCATTCACTTTCTATATTTCTATTCTATTCTATTCTATTCTATTCTATTCTATTCTATTCTATTCTATTCTATTCTATTCTATTCTATTCTATTCTATTCTATTCTATTCTATTCTATTCTATTCTATTCTATTCTATTCTGTTCTGTTCTACGTTCTGTTCCATTCCATTCCATATTTTCTATTCCATTCTGTTCCACTGTCAGAGCCCATCGGAGGCAACCCAGTCAGCCCAAACAGGAGTTACACTAAGGCTATGCAGCCTCTCCTCTCAACCTGAACCCCTCCTTACCTTTCCTTTTATCTGCATCCTATTTTTAACTGCCGGCTCTGCCCTGCCCTATTTTGTCCTTGAGCACTCGTGAGCTCATCAAGAACAGAAGGTAACCGTGGGGTGAAAGGCAGGGCAAGATCTGCAAGATCCCCATTTGCATTTGACTTTGCCATCCCATCTGGTTCGAGATAACACACCACACACACACACACACACACACAGAGAGAGAGAGAGAGAGAGAGAGAGAGAGAGAGAGAGAGAGAGAGAGAGAGAGAGAGAGAGGATGAGGATGAGGATGAGGAAGAGGATGAGGATGAACGAATTTTGCAGCTGCTTCTTTAAAAGCTCTCTTCTCTCAGGGATGACCGAGATAGTGAATTGCAAGCAGAAATGAATTTCTCCTTCCGTTTCTGATCCGCGCAAACACCCAAGCGTGAACGCCATCACCTGATAGCTTGGGTGCCTGTTCAATTCGTTAGAGAGAGAGAGAGAGAGAGAGAGGGGGGGCTTTCTGTTTGTTTGTTTTACCACGAGTTGACAGTTGGGCAGAAACCAGAGGGGGAAAAAAAGAATTTCGGGCTTCGTGGGAACCGAGGAAGCAAAACAAGATGCAAAGTCTAAAATCTATAGGCTCATAAACCACCCCGGTTTCTTGAAACAAACCGGGATTTCTCTACCCCAACCTTGAAACCATGGATCGAGTGAATCTCTTTACCGAAGAATGTGATGAACGGGAGAAGGTGAGTCTTCGCCGAGAAAATCTCAGCGCCCATTTTCTCGGCGAAGACTTCTTTCGGGGGATGCAGCTTCTGCCGCCCCTTTCTGTCAGCTGCCCAGCTGAGAGAAGGGGGTGACAGAGGCTGGATCCCCCGAAACAAGTCTCCGCTGAGACGAGAGAACAAGGTGTTTCTTTCTCCCCCCCCCGCTTTTGCCGCTTTTGTGTGTGCGTGTGTGTGTGTGTGTGTGTCCCATCTGCAAAGCTTCCGAGGAAGGAGAAGCAGGATACTGGTTGGGGGGGAGCGGCAAAAGCGGGGGGGGGGGGAGAGAGAAACGGCTCCGCCTTTGGTTCCCCCTCCTAAAGCACAGGGGCGCTAGAGAAAGTTTGGAGTTGGGTAAGGAAGGGCAAAATTCAGGAAGAAAAGCGGGGCGGCGGGCGAACGGGAGACCTGTACAAGGGGGAAGGGGAACTCTCTGCTTTGTGTGTGTGTCTCTCTCTGTGTGTGTGTGTGTGTGTGTGTGTGTGTGTGTCCCATCTGCAAAGCTGCCGAGGAAGGAGAAGCGGGATACTGGTTGGGTGGAGGAGGCAGTGGCGGCGGCGGAGGCGGCCGCAGCACCGGCAGTCTTCCGCTTTTGCCGCTTTTGTGTGTGCGTGTGTGTGTGTGTCCCATCTGCAAAGCTGCCGAGGAAGGAGAAATGGAGGAGGCAGTGGCGGCGGCGGCCGCAGCACCGGCAGCCTTCCGCTTTTGCCGCTTTTGTGTGTCTTTGTGTGTCTCCTTCCCCGGCAGCTTTGCAGATGGGACACACACACACGCACACACAAAAGCGGCAAAAGCGGAAGGCTGCCGGTGCTGCGGCCGCCTCCGCCGCCACTGCCTCCTCCACTTCTCCTTCCTCGGCAGCTTTGCAGATGGGCCACACACACACACACACACACACACACACACACACACACACACACAAAGCAGAGAGTTCCCCTTCCCCCTTGTACAGGTCTCCCGTTTGCCTGCCGCCCCGCTTTTCTTCCTGAATTTTGCGCTTCCTTACCCAACTCCAAACTTTCTCTAGCGCCCCTGTGCTTTAGGAGGGGGAACCAAAGGCGGAGCCGTTTCTCTCTCCCCCCCCCCGCTTTTGCCGCTCCCCCCCCAACCAGTATCCTGCTTCTCCTTCCTCGGCAGCTTTGCAGATGGGACACACACACACACACACACACACACACACACACACACAGCAGAGAGTTCCCCTTCCCCCTTGTACAGGTCTCCCGTTCGCCCGCCGCCCCGCTTTTCTTCCTGAATTTTGCGCTTCCTTACCCAACTCCAAACTTTCTCTAGCGCCCCTGTGCTTTAGGAGGGGGAACCAAAGGCGGAGCCGTTTCTCTCTCCCCCCCCCGCTTTTGCCGCTCCCCCCCCAACCAGTATCCTGCTTCTCCTTCCTCGGCAGCTTTGCAGATGGGACACACACACACACACACACACACACACACAAAGCAGAGAGTTCCCCTTCCCCCTTGTACAGGTCTCCCGTTTGCCCGCCGCCCCGCTTTTCTTCCTGAATTTTGCGCTTCCTTACCCAACTCCAAACTTTCTCTAGCGCCCCTGTGCTTTAGGAGGGGGAACCAAAGGCGGAGCCGTTTCTCTCTCCCCCCCCCCGCTTTTGCCGCTCCCCCCCAACCAGTATCCTGCTTCTCCTTCCTCGGCAGCTTTGCAGATGGGACACACACACACACACACACACACACACACACACACACACACACAGCAGAGAGTTCCCCTTCCCCCTTGTACAGGTCTCCCGTTCGCCCGCCGCCCCGCTTTTCTTCCTGAATTTTGCGCTTCCTTACCCAACTCCAAACTTTCTCTAGCGCCCCTGTGCTTTAGGAGGGGGAACCAAAGGCGGAGCCGTTTCTCTCTCCCCCCCCCGCTTTTGCCGCTCCCCCCCCAACCAGTATCCTGCTTCTCCTTCCTCGGCAGCTTTGCAGATGGGACACACACACACACACACACACACACACAAAGCAGAGAGTTCCCCTTCCCCCTTGTACAGGTCTCCCGTTTGCCTGCCGCCCCGCTTTTCTTCCTGAATTTTGCGCTTCCTTACCCAACTCCAAACTTTCTCTAGCGCCCCTGTGCTTTAGGAGGGGGAACCAAAGGTGGAGCCGTTTCTCTCTCCCCCCCCCCGCTTTTGCCGCTCCCCCCCCAACCAGTATCCTGCTTCTCCTTCCTCGGCAGCTTTGCAGATGGGCCACACACACACACAAACACACACACACACACACACACACACACACACAGCAGAGAGTTCCCCTTCCCCCTTGTACAGGTCTCCCGTTTGCCCGCCGCCCCGCTTTTCTTCCTGAATTTTGCGCTTCCTTACCCAACTCCAAACTTTCTCTAGCGCCCCTGTGCTTTAGGAGGGGGAACCAAAGGCGGAGCCGTTTCTCTCTCCCCCCCCGCTTTTGCCGCTCCCCCCCCCAACCAGTATCCCACTTCTCCTTCCTCGGAAGCTTTGCAGATGGGACACACACACACACACAAGCCCAGCGGCCAGACTGCGCTGCCTCCCCAAGGGCTCCTAATGGCTTGCTGCCCCGCGTGACACCGCTGGCTGACGCTAGCTCGTCTCTCTCTCTCTCTTCTTTCCTCCCTCCCTCGGTCTCCCCCTCCCCCTTTTCCGGCTCAGCCCCACGTCACCAGGAGACCAAAACGGGGACATCATGGCAGAGCAGAGGAGACACAGGAAGCGGATCCAGGTACCGGGCTGGCTTATCTCCTCCCTCTTTTCGCAACCGCTCTGCGGGATGACTTTCCCTTTTCCTTCTGGCTCACCCCCCCCTCCCCCGCCTGGTCACCCTTCCCTCCCTCCTCCCCCTCCGCCTCCTCCGAGGCCGCCGCCAGTCAGCATCTCTCCTACCGTTTTTGCGGCTTTTCCGTCGCCCCCGCCGCCGCTCCCCCTTCCCCGCAGAGCCGGCCGCATCCAGCGCCTTCTTCCTCTGGAGGGAAGCACCGAAGCCTCGGCCGCGCGCAAGTCCTCGGTAAAATTTTTTTGTTGACTGGAGTATAAGCCGAAGTGGAGTTTTTCAGCCCAAAAAGTGGGCTGAAAAATTCGGCTTATACTCAAGTATATACGGTAAATAGTTCTGCTTTCTCCCTGTTGCTTGTCACCTTCTTGCCATTTTCCCCCACTAATGGACCAATCATTTCCTTAACTTTTTTCTTGTTTTTATATGTTGAAAGAAGCTTTTTTTGTTATTTTTGACTTTGGTCGCAAGCCTTAGTTCATTTTGAGCCTTAGCTTCCCTCACTTCATCTTTGCATAATTAATTCTCTCTTTCCTATTATGAGGACCACAGAACATTTTAGATCAGGCATGTCAAACTTGCAACATCATGTGACATCGTGCAATGTATCACAACTTTTTCCTCATTTCCAGCAATGGGGTTGGCACGGTTTTGTCGTGATGCATCCGGCCCACGGGTCAGCAGTTTGACATGCCTGTTGTAGATCATCACTCCCCGACCCCATTTTTCTTTGTCATTGAAAACCACAAGTTTGGCTAGGTGCTGCCACTACTGCAAAAACAAAACTGATAACGCGTGCATCGTTACTCACACAACTTCACATTTATGTCATCATGCTGTCTGTTGGATGCCTATGTGGCATATGGCCCATTGACACGGTTGAAGACATCACGGTCAAAGCTGTTTAAAAAAGCTTACCACCATCCAAATTCAACTACAAGAAGAGTACGAATGTCTTTTGAAGTAGGGGCCACTTTTTAAAATTATGTGATGACACCAGATTCCATCTCTCTCTGTCTGTATGTTACAAACATACTGTATCTAATATTAATTTCATCTTCTGTTGTGCCTGCTCAATGATCATTCAAGAAGGCACCTGGGCTTTCTATTTTCTTCTAAAAAGCTTCTTCTGTAGTGCACATTTATAGATTCAACAGTTGGACTGGACCAGGCATCTTCTGAAATAGACTGTGCTACAGCACACATCATCTACTGATTAAAAAAGGTAAAGGTTCCCCCGCACATGCGTTTCCAACTCTAGGGGCTGGTGCTCATCTTCATTTCAAAGCCGAAGAGCCAGCGCTTGTCTGAGGACATCTCTGTGGTCATGTGGCCGGCATGACTAGACACCAAAGGCGCATGGAACGCTGTTACTTTCCCACCATAGTGGTCCCTATTTTTCTACTTGCATTTTTACGTGCTTTCGAACTGCTAGGTTGACAGAAGCTGGGACGAGTAACAGGCGCTCACTCTGCTATGTGGCACTCGGGATTTGACCCGCCAAACTGCCAACCTTCTGATCAACAAGCTCAGCGTTCTAACCCACTGAGCCACTGCATCCCCCATCTACTGATTAGGAATGATAAAAGCTATTGTCCAACATATTGGGAAGGCAGCAGCTCAGGAAAAGTTTCTTTCAAAGATCAGTGGTACTTAACATTTGTTCAAAGCCCCGATATGCCTTGCTGTATGAGAAAAAGAAAACAGGTTTGTGGCATCAAAACCTGCAGATGATCGATAGAATGTATCTAAAACTGGAGGCTGGCACACCCAATTTGCCTTGAGGTAATTTCCAGTGAGAAAATGTACTGTTCTTTATAAATCCTTGAGGGAGGGGGATAAATTAGCAGTCTTGTGAGCTACCGACTGTTTCATTTGGCTTTTATTTAATCACTGCAGACCTCAAGATTGGCTTCACTTTATCATGTGATTAATTAAGCAATCATCGCTTTTTAAAGATTTATTTCCTTTTTGTGGAAAACTGTGGCCAGGCTTTAATAAAATCATAAGCTATAGGATCAATATCCACAAATGCTACAAAAATATTGCAGGTCAGGGAATGAATTTTAAATCAATCATATCATACATACACCCCTCCCACAAACACATATACATCCCCTTAAATTCTTTCTGCTTAAGAGAACAGCCGGTTTTTTAACAGCAAAAGTATTTTATACTATATATTTATAAAATATCATGAATGTAGAAAACTTATTAAGTCACTACATTTATTAATTGGATCAATTTTTGATTTAAACAATGGAACTTAGTTTTATTTTATTTGCAACCATTGACCTACAATAATGTAATGAAGACATTAAGAATAGTGTGATAATGAAACAAAAATACATAGGATTAATAAAAGCCCAGATATTATTTTAAGGGGACTTTTAAAAACCCAGTTTGTAGGAGAGGGAAGAGAATGATAGCAAAGGGGAAGTAGTTCTTGACTCTTCCATGTTAGACCATTTTCTCTTAGAAATTGTCCTAAACTGCATTATACTACAGATTAAAGGAGCCATCTATTCCCAGAGTCATAAAAGGAGCTTTTAGGCGCTCTCTCTCTCTCTCTCTCTCTCTCTCTCTCTCTCTCTCTCTCTCTCTCTCTCTCTCTCTCTCTCTCTCTCTCTCTGTGTGTGTGTGTGTGTGTGTGTGTGACATCCTCATAAGGTAAAGACCTCCCTGCCAAAATTGATTTTTTTCTCTGACCAATTGTAATTGTATATGCTCAACTAAAAAAAAGAAAGAGATGAAAAAAGAAGAATAAGAATAAAATACGAAGAATAAGGAGCACAAGAATCAATTCAATGTATTTTAGATGGCATTTTATTATAACTGCATTGCCAATTCATTATAGGGGTTGCTTCCATTCCTAAACTTTCCTTAGTTTGGTCAAAGGCAACTTCACACATGCTTAAACCTCGGGGAAATCTTTAAAATCAGTCAAGTTGTTAAATTGTTTTAGTAAGTAAGAAGCATTCAGGCTGTGTTTCATTAAGCATTCCTATGACAAGAAACTTCTCAGTGTAAAATAGTCCTCTGATGGATGGCAATTAATTAAACACTTAAAGTTTAAAGGCCAGTAAAACAATGCTCAGTGCTATGGATCACTGTAGAGTTTAACCCTTGGAACTTCCATTTGCATCAGGAAAAAAAAATAGAGATCACTTTAAATTGAAAGACAAGAATTCTTTTCATAATGTGAGTTTCATGTTAAGCTGGAAACAAAATGTTACAGTCCCAGCACACATAAGAAGGTCCTGGTTTTGATTGAAGGTACGGTTTGGGCTACCAGAACTGGACTGCAAAATTTCAGGCAGTAAAAGTTGGAGTTCTCAGTATCTCCTTGTCACATATACATACATCATCTGTCTGTCTGTCTGTCTGTCTGTCTGTCTCCCGGTCCCTCTTCCCGGCCGGCTTCCCGCCCTGCCCCTCATGGAGCTGGACTGGGCGTGCAGCCTCTCGGTGTGGCTGCTTTTCCTGGGCAGCCTGGCAGTGCGGCTCCTGCACTCGGACCTGTTGCTGAGCCGGCGGCTGCCTGCTGGCTCGTCTCGGCCAGCACCGCCCGGCGGAAGCGCAGCGTCGGACGGGAGCAGGACTTCCCTGCCGGCTGCTGCCTCAAGAGGGAAGAGCGTCGGATGGGAGCCGGCTCTTCCCTCTTGAGGCAGCAGCTGCCTCAAGAGGGAAGAGCATCGGACGGGAGCCGGCAGGGAAGTTCTGCGTGCGCGCGCGTGTGCAGGACTTCCCTGCCGGCTCCCGTCCGACGCTCTTCCCTCTTGAGGCAGCATCCCCGAGGACTCCTTAGGAGCCGGGGAGCGATGCTGCCTCAAGAGGGAAGAGCGTCGGGCGGGAGCAGGCAGGGCAGTCCTGCACACGCGCGCACTCCCCAGCTGCTAAGGAGCAGCCGGGGAGTGCGCGCGTGCGCAGGACTGCCCTGCTGTCTCCCGCCAGACGCCACCCACTGATTTTCCGGCGTATAAGACGACTTGGCGTATAAGACGACCCCCCAACTTTTGAGGTGATTTTCATGGGTTAAAAAGTCGTCTTATATGCCGGAAAATACGGTATCTATCTATCTATCTATCTATCTATCTATCTATCTATCTATCTATCTATCTATCTATCATCCATCCATCCATCCATAGCTATCCATTTGTGCAATTATTAAAAATTGGCTTCAGACATGTTTCCTGTGTAATTTACAGTATGTTGCATTAACATAAGTAAATGTCCTAACTATCAATTTGGAGAGGACTTATATAAGATCAATCCAAGATATTTCACTTATTAGCTTTCTCTGATTATCTTTACCTATATTTTCAATTGTGGTTACAGTGGATATCCACCATTCTTTGTCCTTTTGGACAGACGTGAACTCTGAATAGACTATTCTTATAAGACACATTGCTCTGCTTTCATTTTGTCAGAAACTGATTGATGGGATGAAATTAAGTCTTTTTTTTTAAAAAAAATCTGAAGTGGAAACATTTCTAGATACCTCAGAAACTAAGAGCAATGCCAGAAAAAAATTGTATCTATTTTCCTGTGGATGTAAGGAAAATAGAAATTGGCTTTGAAAGAAAGCCAATCATTCAATGATATAATACGAAATTAAAAAGCTAAATTACCCACTTCATATTATAAAAAAATTAAA
Source organism: Vipera berus (assembly GCF_964194415.1). Taxonomy (NCBI): domain Eukaryota; kingdom Metazoa; phylum Chordata; class Lepidosauria; order Squamata; family Viperidae; genus Vipera; species Vipera berus. Next base: position 248,498,721 of record NC_138202.1, on the reverse strand, counting down.
GTACAAAAGTACAAAAATAAATACAGATATTAATCAAGAAATGTAAAATAGAAGATTGGAGTTTCTTATTCTTTAAAATTAATAGGTTCAGGCTTTAAGAATGCTCAGGTTCCTTACATTTTTTTAAAAATGGATGAATTGAATAAAAATTATTTTTCCTGACAAATGTTTAAAAACAATTGCCTAATATGTTTAAGCTGGATATGTTTTAGACAAGTCGATCGCTAGTTTCTTATTAGTTAGATAATATTATTGTGCTGAACCAAGTCATTGAAAAGAAATTCATAACATTTGGAACGTAACTATTTCTGAAGGACCTTGGATACATTGACCCTGAACTGCAGAAAAAGGAGATTCTGTATTTTTAATATATACAGTATGTTTGTAGATTATCTGCTTTCAGCCTTTGAACTGACTTTGCAATTGATAGAAAGACAACCAATAAGATTCCACATGGTCCAGGTTCAACTCATGGCTTAAAAACTGACTTGAAACCATTTACACAATTATAATATACTACTACTCTGATACTGTAGGAAAGTAGTGGAACAATTTTAAAAATACACTTTTAATTTCGTATTATATCATTGAATGATTGGCTTTCTTTCAAAGCCAATTTCTATTTTCCTTACATCCACGGGAAAATCTTAGGATCTTTTTGGTCATAGGATGTTTTCATATGTGAAAGCAAGAGAGGGGATGCAGTACGGCAGGGATGAGCCAGTTTCATTATTTGCTGGTTACCAGTTGTCCCCTCTAATGCCCTTGATCACATAGGGACTGATTATTTCAGAGACCATCTGTCTCTGGGGCTCAATGGAAAGTACCCCAAACCCTGAGGATGGGGATTTTTTTTGGATACATGTTGGTTTAAGGACCTGTTCATGATTTTTTTTTATCTTTTCTAATTTTTACTTTTTTAATTGTCAGACTTGAAGAGTGGTTGGAACCTGGGCAGCCTATAAATTGCATGTGTAAAGAAATGCCTCCTGTGATTGAATGTTGCCATATCCTGTTTCTAGTATCCTGTTACCATTGTGCAACAATATTTTCCATCTTTTCATTCTTTGCAGAACGACCCAACCAAGTCAGAAATAAAGGACAGATACAGAAGAATAATCTCTTTTTTTCCCAATTTTTTTTAATTGATTTTCTGTTATTACATTTTATTAGTGCTTAATAAACATTGTGTTGACTGGGTTACTTTGTTTGCTTAATAATACAAGTTACATTCTTGGTCTCTACCTCTCTTTTCCAACCATTGATAAAATAAATTCCATGTTTGAAAATATTCTGTATCTTCTTTCTCTTTGATCTTCAATGTAAGTCTTACAGACTTACAGAAGAATAACCTTTGGGAGTGCTAGGGAGGACAAGCTTGGTGGGATTCTAGCCTAGATTAGAAAGTTGTTTTGGCACAATAGTCCAGTCATTATATTTTGGACTATAGTTACTTTAAAGGGAGAAAATAAGAAATATATGCAGTAGACTTATTTTGGTGAAGTTTTACCAAGATACAAATGGAACAAAAAACTCAGTTACCTGTAACAAACTGATTGAACAAGGATAGAACTTCCTGCCATACAATATCAAAGATAAATAGGTGATCAGAAAAGCAAGTTGTAGTTCGTATATAGTGCACCGACATGGCTGAATACACAAAAATTCAAATGTAACAAAACACTTCAGAGCCCAGGGATGTATCCATCTATTTTTCTTTCTTCCACTTTAATTAATGAAATTATATATTTAGACATTTTAATAAATTTACATCAAGACTGGACTGGACTCACCTCAGAGAGTTTATTCTGACACAAAACTGGGGTTGGAAGAAGAAATAAATTTCTTTGCTCTGCTTTGTTTGGAAAATTTTATGAATGAATGTTCGCAGCTGGAATATTTTATTATTATTATTGTTAGTGACAAAGGAGCCAAGGTAAAAAGATACTAATGTTTTTTTTATACCTAGTCAAGAGTTGTCTTCTGATATATTTTATACTGTTTGCTAACAAAGGGATTGTAGAAGCGCAATAATTCTTATTTTAAAGCAATCATTTGTAGATTTGTTAATATTATTATTTGGATTAATTAATATTAATCAATGTTAGTTGTTAAAATATGCCTCTGAAATCAAAAATATTTAGTGACAATCCAAGCCAATCATTAGTACAAACAAAGCATTCAACATACTTTAAACTGCACTTCCACATCTGTGTTTGGAAAGATTAGAGAGGTGCTTCATAGAAGAACAATATCTATTAAAGCTGATGAACACTGTTTGGAATAAATTATGGGGAAAAGAGCAGAAATCTTGAGTGCCAGAAGAAGCATAGGTAGCATGGTTGGAATGGACTACATCAGGGGTGTCAAACTCGCAACGTCACGTGACATGTTGCGACTTTTTTTCCATAGCTGGCAAGGTATCTATAGATATTTGTAGACTTATGAGAATAATACCACTTGTTTACCAACAAACTTTTTTTGCTCAAATTCAATAAAATACTCCTTTGTTTTTGACTTACTACAGCAGAAATACAGAAGACCATTGTCATTTCGAGGAGTTTAGTGACATAATTTGATATCTCCTTCATATGAAGAAAAGCCTAGATGTTTAGTGCTCATTCTCAGCTGACCTGTGAAAATGGGGACTTTCAGTTCCCATTCCAGAATCAGGTACCACCCAGTCAAGACCAGGTCTTCCAAACTCATGACCCTAGCAGGATCATGAAGTTATGGTGCAAAGTTTTGATAAAAACCTTGGACTTGTTTTTTGTTGGGAGGTTTTGTATAGACCCCAGCATTGGGTACTGTGGAAACTAGCCACCCTTGGGGTATCTCTCCTGTTATTGTTAAGAAGCTCCTTACAACTTGTAAGAGATTTGGGTATCATCTTGCTTTGTGTGCATTTATTTTATGCTTTTAACTGCCTGGGTTACTAATAATACTTAAAATCTCTTTATTCACAGGAGTGAATCCAAAAGAACCAATTGCCTGGGCACCTGATCACTGCCCTGACATTTGGGAAAACATAATTGGTGATGATGCTGGAATCCAGTGACAACGCCCTTCTGGGAAAGAAAATCTGCTAGCTCTTAAAACAAAATACAAGATTAAATTATATTCCACAAGTCTTTATTGTCCTCCCCCCTTAAATTTAGAAATGAAGTTAAACAAATGCCTCATATCCAATGTCCCACTAAGACAAGTAGCAATATGTAAGCTGTGTGCCACTTATATTTCATTGTACATATCAACCATCTGACATCAAATGTTTCTGCTACTGTTGAGTATCAGAGTAGTTCTAAAATATCTTTAATAGTTCCCAGAATGATATAAGTATTGCTTCTGCAATTATATAACAAATCTATTATTAGATCAAAAACCAGGAAATAGGGAAAAGAGCGATTGCAAGCAACACATTAGCTGTTGATAACTTTTGTAGTACAAGGGAAAATCCTTGTGTAAATAGCAATTAAGATTGACTTTCAGTGGGTTTTTTTGGGGGGAAGGAGATTGTAAATGAAGTAGAAATGGAATTTACAATGCACATGAATTAAAGTTAATATGGAAAGTAATAGCTGGTGATAGTGAAAGTTAACTTTTTTCAGGACAACAACAAATTTGAGTTAAAAAGATGGTATTCTTTTACAAATGTCTTTTGGGGGAGACAATAAACATTATAATTGGATTTCCAAAGGTAAATGTAAATGCAAAAAAAGTGTTTTGAAATAGTTCTCATTCTTAATAGCTATTACAACTTGTTTGATTTTGCAACTTGTGACTGTATCTTCAGATGTCAAATGTGCCAGTCAGTCTAGAGCCCATCTTGGTGGTGAATTCTATGTACTTTGTGACCCTGAAGCAGCAACACATTTATTTTACAATGACTATCATTTGGCTTGCTAGGTTTAACTACACACTTTAAAAAAGCTAATTTGACTACAAGCAGTGCTCCACCAATACCAGTGAGCAAAAGGTAGTTGGTATAGCAGAGTGGCTTAGAGAGTAAGCTATACAATTCCATGAGAAGGTCAACAGGACAAATAATGAAAATAACTTCATATCATGAGTTCAGTCGCTTTTGTACTAGAGCAGACATGTCAAACTCGTGACATCACATGACATCGCACAATGTATCGGGACAGTTTTGCCATTGCCGGCAATGGGATGGGTGTGACTTCTGAATGACACATCCGGCCCATGGGCCGGCAGTTTGACATCCCTGCATTAGAGTGATGGTACCACTCATAAGCATGTAGTATGTAGTTTGTATGATGATGTCACATCATACTTTTTATCATATTCATGAAAGCTCCATTGAACATCCATGTATTCCTCCCTGTTTATGAGTCAACCAAAATATTGGTTACCATACTTTACCGATATGGTAAAGTTTATGAAATAGTGTGCCATCCCAGCAAAATGTTTGACAAGTAAATACATTAAATAAAGCTGTGCTCTATTCTATTTGTCCATGGTGGAAAATATAAACATGGGACATTATTTCATGCTAAGATTTCTATGATATCCCATATTACATTTTTCTTGCACAGGGTAAATCTGCATGCAATTAATTAGACCTCCATCTTTACCTATTTTTCTGCCTCTTGATTCTTAAGGAAAGCTATACTTTTGCATAAGCAATGGAGGTGTTATTTGTTCAGAGTTTTTAGGGTCATGTTTTATTGTAATTCAGCTGCAATAAACTTAATGAACTACAATAATTGGTACAATAAAATCGCACACAAGTGCAATATACACTGAGCACAAATACCAAAAGCCCTTGAGCAGCAATAATAATAATATGCAGAGATGTTTTAACCAAACAGCTTCTGCTCTTTCATTTGGGAAAATGCTGCAAAATACTTTGAATGGGATCTAGTCCCCTCTGGGGTCAGCAATGGAACTCTCTGCCAGCAGACTTTCAGCCTTAATGGCTTTATTTATGTTGCTTTATTATTTGTTTTATGGAGAATCATAGTGTTTTATCAAGCTATACTCTTTGCAGGCATTTGTTATTTTCATTCAAGCAAATCAAGTGCACAGTAGAGCCAAAGTTGAATGCATCTAGGGTCTTTGGAAACAATTGAACAGAATTCATCATTTACATCACTGTCATTGACTAGATTGGTGAAATAGATAGCACTGGTTTTTTGTGAACTTTCTGCTTTCTTCATTAAATCTCTAACGTATTTCAATTTTTTAAAAATTTCTCCATTATTTTGATACTCTGCAGTTCAGCTGGGGGTGAGCTTTATGTGTACCATTCCTATAAAATGTACAATACATATGATAGGTGGTAGTCTTTTACCTTGTCAATTGATGTCATGCTTTTAATTCCAGGATCTTGGAAGAAGTTTCAAGTGGAATCCGAGAATCACGCAGAATAAAGATGCCAGCTGATAGGCAAACTTGCTGATCCCTGAAATTATTAACAGTGGCAACTTCATGTTGACATGAGTTTTCTCTGAGGTCTTTTTACCAGATCATGTGAAAAAAAATACAGACTTTTGAGTGGAATTCACTACTGCTGATGAAGTTGCTAATACATTTGTATATTTTCTTGATCAATATTGCTTTCTTTCTAGTTATTTTTGCCATCAAACCTACAGCCCTGAAGTGTTCTGATGAATTCCTACTGAAGTAGTAATCAGGTCTTGCCTAAGATCAGAGGTGCTGTTCCTAAGCTACAACACTAGCTGAAGATAGATATTTATTACTTGGTTGCAGTCTTTTGATCAATTTCAGGATTTTCTTGGCAGGTCAAATATGATCCTTTCTTCTTCTCTTAGTCAATTCATAGATAATCATGACTCTCACCTTAATTGACCAATAACTCATGATTTAGAGAGCCTTATGCTGCGCTCTCTCTCTCTCTCTCTCTCTCTCTCTCTCTCTCTCTCTCTCTCTCTCTCTCTCTCTCTCTCTCTCTCTCTCTCTCTCTCTCTCTCTCTGTGTGTGTGTGTGTGTGTGTGTCTCTGTCTGTCTGTCTGTCTGTCTGTCTCTCATCTACAGTATTTCTGACTGCATGTCCTACCAAACCTAATTTCAAAATAACATATAAAGGACATTTAGATTCCATTTGCTAACACAAAAGGCATGGTGAGAACTGTTCAGGGAAAGGCATTTGAGAAAGCCAAGGCCTTCACAGATGCTATGGTTGTTTACATATTTTTCATGATTCATTCACTGAGGTTTCCGGTCAGGCTCTTTTATCAACTGGAGTGAAGATAACACAAGGAAAGTGAATGGTTGTATATCAGGAACTCTTTCATTGGTATGAAAATGCAATCTTTTATTGTATGTTCTCCTATTAGATAGAGATACATGCAGAAGAGTAAATAAACATAAAGGAACTGCAAGATCTTTCACCTTCAATTTACAATCTTCTGTATAAGAGCAAGAAAAAGTCAAGAAATCAGGAAAAACAAGCAAGAAAGATGGCTTCAGGTTTGCCAAACAGACTTGGGGAATTTGTTTTTTTGCAAAGCTTTCCTTCAGGCAATAGGCAAACTGCAGATCAGTGAGCTGCTGCAATATTTATTTCAGCCTTTTTCTTATGCTGCGTGAAACATCCTAACATTTCACTGACCCACCCCAACTATTGTTCGGTTCACCTGCTCAACTGCATCTACATCCGCATCCAATGAACAACATGGACTGTCTCCAATCTACTGCCATGTATTAGAAATAAAGCTTTTAAAATTCAGCTGAGGGGAAAAAAAGTGTTCTGGAATGGACAGGAAAATGTAAGATAGCAGTTAGACAATTCAATTTCTTTTTGTCACTGGAACTCATTTTAGGATAAGAATTATTGATGGTGTGGTAGACTAGGAAAGCTCTGATCAGCAATATATGTGGTTTGCTTGGGAAAAAATAGCTAAGAGTCTGATTTTCAGCAGTAGCTAAAATTCTGGAAGCTGTTCTCACTCATATGTTTGGATATATGCTGGTTTGTCTGCATGTATTTATTTTACATTTTTAATCTATCTTTTTTAGAAAAACAAATCAATCTCTCCAAGGCACCCACATCAATATAAGACATTCAGGTAACCCAGTTGTTCTATCTTCCAGACGTTATGAGTCTGCCAGCATTGCTTGGTGCTTGCCAAACTCCTTCCTTAACCTCCTTTAGAATGTTTTCATTACTAAAAATGAGGCTAGTATGTTCAAAGTCAAATATCCATATGATCTATATATGCAAGAATGTCTCTGGACCCCAAATATATCCTAGGGGGGTTCTGTGATTGGTCACTCTCACATGGGAATCATTTGTTGAACATCATAGAAGTTGCTCTAAAAATGCTAAATATGGCTTAGAAGAATTGGGCAAATCTGATCTAGATTATTGATTATTATTTGTTTTCTTCTTCTTCTTCTTCTTCTTCTTCTTCTTCTTCTTCTTCTTCTTCTTCTTCTTCTTCTTCTTCTTCTTCTTCTTCTTCTTCTTCTTCTTCTTCTTCTTCTTCTTCTTCTTCTTGTTATTGTTATCATCTATTTTGTAGAGCTGCTTTTCTGATTGAAAGACTGAAACCAGATTTCTAGCCTAGTCCTTTAAAACTAAGGGAAGAAAATAAATCACCTCCAGATTATACAGCATTTGGTAATTCTCAGCTGAATTGCTCAGCTAAATCTATTGGAAAACATTGTGTTTGAAATAGGGATGAGCTGAAATTATATGAAAGCAATGGAAATTAATTCATAATAGTTTATTCATGCAAGTCAATCATTAAATATATTACCCACCAGCAGTTAATATGAATCAGATCCAGATTTTTTTTTTGTATTTATAGTAGATCCATTAAAATCAGTAGGGCTTGTTAGTCATGGCTCATTTAAAAGCATTTCTTTTACTTTTGAGTAAACTTGACATTTAAGTCTTGTTGATTTCAGAAATGTATTTTTGACTCACAAAATGCTTCAACAATTTTTAAAAAGTTGAGTAACACCCATGAAAAATGTCATTGATGAGTAGCTACCCAGCAGATATGTCTTGATTGATAGAATATATTTAAATTTTCTTTCTTTCTTTCTTTCTTTCTTTCTTTCTTTCTTTCTTTCTTTCTTTCTTTCTTTCTTTCTTTCTTTCCCTTTCTCTCTCCCTCCCTCCCTTCCTCAGGTCTCTCTCCCTATCTTTCTCTCTCCAAAATAATAAAATAAAATAAATTGCAGGATACTGCAATAATACAGGTAGTATATTGTACCTGAAATATATTTCTGATGTTTGCTGCTTGGGGCAGGCCTATCCAATAGTTATATGAGG